>NC_056576.1:22304950-22351807 GCF_018340385.1 Cyprinus carpio
CTGCATTACAGCTAAGTCTACAGCTAAGTTTTTTTTTTTTTTTAATCTTTTTAGGTTGCAATTAACATAATTCCTAACCTAATTATTTAAAAATCATGTTGTCTGTGCCCAAACAAATTGTTTTTTGTCCCTAAAACTGACAGAAAAGGATAAGGCCTAAGAGATTTCTTAAGCTGTAATGATTTAAAAAAAACAACAACAACAACACACAATTACTGATTATTTTTTTTCGTTTTTTTTCTGGTGATTTAAGAGATGTTAACTCCTCTCTCTCTCTCTCTCTCTCTCTCTCTCTGTCACTAGCCCCCCCTCCCCCCTCCCCTCTCCCCTCACACAGAGAGAGTGGCCTCAGTGAGATCAGATGTCTGACAGTTTTTTAATTTTCTGTTATCCATACAGTGTTGTAAAATCGTGAAACTATGCATATTTCATCAGAATGACTTGTTCTATGTAGGAAAAATGGTTTTGAAGTGTTTGTTTTTTGAAGTTTAAAAATACAAGACAATTAATGTTTCCCTTTTTACTGTTATTTCAAAAAAAATCACCACGGCAAAACCGTTCAAGCTATCCAAAATCCATTCACAATTTAAGTTCCTCAATGTTTTGGCATCATGTAGAAAAAGTTTGGTGTGTATAGTGTACTTCTCCTCTGAGCAGTATGCATTAATTCACAGCTATATTTTTCCAAAAATCCACATTTAAACCGAAATAGCAGACTTCCTGTTGGTCGTAGCTGATGACTGTAAATTAGAAAGTTGTCCGTCTTGATAAGAACAATTTATGTACCGAGTTTGGTGTCTGTAGCTAAAACTTACCCCCCCCACTTTGACAAAAGGTGGCGCTAAGAGAGTGCCTCCTCCACGATCCGCCCATTTATGACCTTTTGCCATTTTTCTAGCTATAATTAATACTGATATGTGTTTGAGTTTCATGTAGTTTCTGAGCATTTTATCTGCCTCAAAATCACCAGAACAGAATATTCAAGTTTTGACACGTTGCCATGGCAACACTATATTAGATATCAATATCCCCACAACAGATTTACATCGGCCGTGTTTTGTCATTATTCTGATGGATGTTTGAAGCAAATTGAGTAAAAATAAGATGCTGAATTCAAAGCATTTTGAAAAATGACACACTTCCTGCTGCCAGTTGGTGGCGCTATAACTTTGACTCCTAATAGTCACATATATGCGATCGGCATCAGACAACGAACAATCCGATGAAGTTTCATCTAAATCAGAAAATGTATGTGGATGTTATTAGACATTTCCTGTTTCTCATTTTTTGCCCTAATTTCAACGCCTCGCCACAGACAAACCGTTCAAGATATCAAAAATCCCCTGGCAATTTTTCATCCCCAATGTCTTGAGATCATGTTCACCGAGTTTCGAGGCAGACGGTTGAAAGTCCTCAGAGGAGTATTTCAAATTCCAGAGCATGCTTTTTTTAAACAGCCCTGAATAACTGACTTCCTGTTGGGCGGAGCCTATGATATAGAGTGCGGAAGTTGTTCGGCTCAATGACATCTATAAGTGTACAGAGTTTCATATAAATACATGCAAGTATGTGTGAGCTATGGTTCAAGATATATGACTGTGTTCCAGGGGGCGCCATAGAGCCCCTGTGCCACGCCCGGGTCCCAGCCTCTGTGGCGTCCTGATGGCCGCAGGTTCCAATGTGTGTGCCAATTTTCAAGAGTTTTTGAGTATGTTAAGGCATCCAAAAACCCCCGGAAGGTTTATAAAAAATAAAATAAATAATAATAATAAGAATAATCCTTAGAAAAACAATAGGGCCCTGCGCCCATTGGCTCGGGCCCTAATAATTTTGCTATGCTCCTGCACAGCATCTGAAATGTAGCAATGTAAACAAAGATAATTACTAGTGTAAAATCATAAAAATCACATTTCATCTCCTCAAAAATTGTCAATTTCTTAAAGACATACTACATCCTTAAACCCTGCCATTTCTACAGCCTACTGTACTCTGTTTGGCCTCGGCTACAACTACAGTGATTGAGGGCAGATTAGAGTAGACATGTGAGGGACAGCCAATGAAGTCCATAGGCTGGCATTATGCAAACAAACCTAACAGGTAACTGGTAACATGAAGTGAGATTGGAGTTTCTGACACTCATTTCAGAACAGTAGTTCAGAATCAATTCTTACTTTTAGGAGACCAAAACTTTGTCATGCAATTTGATCTTTAATCCCCTCCAGACCTTTTTACATTTACAAACAGCTATACTGCAATTCATGAAAGTTAATATTTGGGGGAAAAATATTATGGGCAATTCAAATATCAGCAAGATTCTCAACTACAGCTAGAGGAGCTTACAAGAGAGTCTAGAGATTCCCTCTCTCCAAGAATGGACCAGTGATGGCTTCTGCTTTTTCCAAGAATGTTATTCTGCAAAGAAAAGAAAAACTACATGAAACAGTCACAGCTGAAATAAATAAATAAATAAATGTATTGGTACAGAGCATTTTATTATTATTATTATTATTATTATTATTATTATTATTATTATTATTATTTCCTGTATATTCAAACAAATCAGCTTTATAATAATTTTTTTCTTAGATACTGTATTTTTTCAGCTGCATCGTTTAAACCAAGAGTGCCTAATCAACAGTGATATGAATATTGAGTACTCCTGCCCTGAGAGCAACGCATAGTTTAGTAAAATAACAGTAATATGAATATTGAGTACTCCTGCCTTGAGAGCAGCACATAGTTAAGTAAAAATAACAGTAATATAAATATTTGAGTACATCCTGCCCCCGAGAGCAGTGCATAATTCAGTAAAAATTACTGTAATATGAATATTGGGTACTCCTGCCCTGAGATCTGTGCATAGTTCACTAAAAATAACAGTAATTGAATATTGAGTACTCCTGCCCTGAGAGCAGGACATAGTTTAGTACAAAATAACAGTAATATGAATATTGAGTTCTCCTGCCCTGACAGCAGTGCTAATGCTAACGCTAACTGACTGTGAAATGTCAAAGATATATGAACAAGTTCTGTTGTCGCTCATATTGGTTTCACAGACAGAAGAGTAGCATTGGAAAAGCTTTTTTTACTCCTGTTATCACATAAACAGCTTTGGGTGCAATCAATGAAGCAGTTCAACGTGAAAATGCATGCTATATGATATTTAGACCATGATTATTTGTTCTGTGCATCTTTGTTCATTAATTATCTTATTAAATGTTAGAGACCGTTTATTTTTTTCATGAAAATACATGGCAAATTCACTTACCTTGCAATAAATGCCTCTCACACATTCAAATTCCTGACCCCGCCTCTGCTTTAATTTCATTGGTTGAATCTGTAAACCAAACATTTTCCTTTCTGCCCTCAGAACATGTTTGAGTAAGTAAAACTCCCATATGCTGTATAAGAATGAGTAAAGTTGTTTGTTTGTTAGGATGACAAAAAGTTTTAAAAGTTAAAGTTCTAGGCTGGTCTGCCTGAGTGGTCCAACAGCACTTGTCAATGTCAAAATGATTAAGATGGCCAGTCAAATCAAAGAAGACGGGTCTTACTGTCAGTGTCACGCCTGAGTGGTCCAACAGCACTTGTCAATGTCAAAATGATTAAGATGGCCAGTCAAATCAGTTCAGCGGCCATCAGTAATAGACTCTAGTGATGCAACTACACAACTTTTCATGAAATTTCACCGATTTTAATTGAAAACATGCAGTCATGATTATGTAAATCATAAATGAACATGACAAGAGCTGTTGCATTTTCGACTGTTAGACAGACGAATAACAGTGAATGTGCACATTTTAAAATAAAATATTTTCAAATAGTGTAAACTGATTACTACTTCATTTGAAGAGTTGAGATTATGAAGAGTTCAGATGCAAATTTGTATTTTTGTTATTTGATTTTTTCTTTTTATATTGGTATTTTTATTAGGTTCAGTAATTTCACTTTAATGGCAATGAATAGTTTATTTTCTTTCCCATTAAAGTAAAATAACTGATCATAAACATAGAAAATAGCCATTTTAGAAGAACATTTTAGATGGCACTTAGGCTTTTGCATTTGAACTCTTCATCCATTAAAGTAAAATAACTGATCATAAACATAGAATTATTTACTTATTTAATTGCTTTATTATTATTATTAATTTTATTATTATTATTATGCAGTAGATCTTACAATTCCAATGAGTGTGTGTGTGACCATGATTCGTGAGCAAGCATGTCAGTGAGCATGGCATCACAATCGATCAGATGTGATAAAGTTGCATTCATTACTATAGCAACCCCCCCCACCCTGACAAACACACAAAATTGCAGAGGGCCTCACACGTCAACTTCGCACAGGGAATCACACCCCTCTTGCGACGGCCCTGGCTTTACCTACATAATAAAACGTAATTATGTGGCAAAACTTGGAAATTATCTGTCATTTTTTATCATATTGCTTACTATATGTATTTGTCTGGCCAGTGTTCTTGTGGGTTTTGGTTATTGTGCTGTTGTAAAACCTTAAGTATGAAATAACTGAAATCATTTGGCGAAGTGATATGGACCATGATATGGAACTACTTTAGCTGTACGTTTCCCTAAAAATAAAAGTATGAAATAACTGAAATCATTTCAGATTCAAGGATTCAACGACCAGTGTATTGTATTATTTATTTTATTTTATTATTTTTTTTTCAAAATGCAATAAATCCATTGAGTCAATATAAAAGTTATTTTTTCATATTGAAACTGTTGAAAATACACAACGTAGTAATTTGATCCACATATGACAGCCTCTGAACTTGGTTATTTTTAATATTTATAATGGTTATTTTTCATATTGTGGATTTTTATTTTACACAAAATGGATTTACATTCAACGGGTCATCTTGTTTGCTATAAATTAATTAATTACAGCAAGAAAAAAATTTCATCATGAACAAAAACATGAACAACAATATCCATAGACCACAGAAATTCCAAAAAGCACATTTCCCTTGCATTCAACTTCCTAAAGTGCATTCATCTTTGCCATGTTACATTCATGTAGTTGACTAGTGCTATATGCTGTATTAAAAAAAAAACATAAATGGCATTAATAAAAACACTAACACTGGCAATATCGCATTAATAATCGAATGTGATTCATGTAATGAACAAGATATTGCATAGCTTGTCGGTGATCTATGGCTCTGTGAATTAAATTCCACTACATCTGAAAGTATGTGATGGAGATTTACCAGTACTATTAATCACAGAAACGGCTTTACTGATGAGATGCGCATGACAATTACATGCTATTTACTGTGCGGACCTTGTTTGTTGATCACAAAGTACAAAGTAGATGAGGAAAACGGCTCCTGTTATTATCGTAACCTCGGTTCCCTGAGAGGCAGGAACGAGACATTACGGCAGCTATGACGTAAATGGGAACTCCTCCCTTCTCCACTTTCGCTGAAATCTTATGGGCTAATGCCAGCTGGGGAAAGCTGGCCAATTGACGCGAAGCATGCAAATACTGACAGGTCAGCGGGCAGTATAAAAATGCATGGGTGCGAAAATTACGTCAGAATCACGACTGAACGCTAGCACAGCTAATCAAACAGCAACCATGGCGGCTAACGTAATGTCTCGTTCCCGCCTCTCAGGGAACTGAGGTTATGATAGTAACCGGAGGCGTTCCCTATCAAGGCAGTAACTCAACATTATGTCAGCTATGATGTATATGGGAACCGTATTAAATCCCGCCATGAAAGCAGTGAAGATAAGCCCAGAACGGGGTCAATCACACCCACACATAAGCGAGACAGTTCCAGCCAATAAACACATCGTTAAGAGTACTCGCATCTGATAGGCGGAACTAGACCAATGAAACATCTGCTCCGACCTTAACAAAATTTGCATATCTTCATACAATGAACATGAAGGCTGCACTGAATAAGGCATACACAACACAATGAGCATTCAAGCATGAGAGTTAAACACAGAGTCGACAGCATTTGCGGTGACAACTGCATAAATCTTATAAACCATAACACAGAGTTAGCAGCTATGGTAACTACTGTATAGCTGGTTATAACAGTTCACAACACATGAATGAAACTTAACTCACCGAAAGTATATGTGACGCTACAGAGGGAACATCCAGCTTGTAAAACCTGGCGAATGTGTTCTGGGAAGACCAGCCAGCAGCAAGACATAAATCCTGGATAGACATGCCTCTAGCCCAGGCCCATGAGGAAGCAATTGCCCTCACAGAATGAGCTTTGATGTTGAGGGGACAATCTTTCCCCTGGCATTCGTAAACTAACGTAATAGCATCCACAATCCAATGAAAAAGTCTCTTGTCCCTTATTACATCCACCAAAGCACACAAACAGCTGGTCCGACTGACGAAAGGTGGCCAAGCGATCGACATACATCCACAAAGCCCTAACAGGGCAGACAGCGCTCTGAGCATCAGCGTCACACGAGGCTGGTGGCTCAGCAAATAAGGTGGGCAGGGAAACAACCTGTGCTCTAAATGGTGTATTGAGTGACTTCGGCACGTAACATGGTCTCGGCCGGAGATTGACATTACAGTCGCCAGGTCCAAAACAGATGCAATCATCGTTCATGCGTGTAAGTCTCCAATGCGCTTCGCCGAGGCGAGAGTAAGAAGCAAGGCCATCTTCAGCGAAAGCTCCTTAACCGCTATCGAAGCTAAAGGCTCAAACAGTGGTAGAGCTAGAGTCCTCAAAACTAGAGCTAGATCCCACGGCAGCACGGAGGGCGGCCATGAAGTCACAATCTCCTCGCTCCTCTGAGAAAACTGATTACCAGAGCGTGCTTACCGATCGATTGCCAGTCAACCGGGGAACGAAAAGCAGCAATAGCGGCCACATACACCTTCAGCGTGGATGGCAAACTCCTGCAATCCAATCGGTGCTGTAGAAAAGCGCAAAACATCCAACACTGAACAGGTCCCGTGGTCAATACCAATGTCCTGGCACCATTTTGTAAAAACTCCCCACTTCAGAGCGTAGAGGCACCTGGTAGACGGCGCGCGTGCCTCCGTAAGTGTGCTCAGCACTTGTGAATGCAGATCGTCCCGCTCATTTAGGGTCCCCGCAGCGGCCACACAAGAAGGTTCCACAGCTCGGGGCTGGGGTGCCATATCGTGCCGTTCGCCTGAGACAGCAGGTCCTTCCTGAGGGGAATTTGTCATGGGGGAGCCACCACTAACTCTCTCAGGTCCACAAACCAGGGCTGATTCAGCCAGTTTGGGGCCACGAGTATAACTAACGCTCTCTCCTTCCTGATTTTGCACAACACCATAAGCAGAATCTTCACCGGGGGAACGCGTAAAGTCTGGCTTCCGGCCAACGCAATGTCAGAGCATCTCCTGGCAGCGGGGAGTGAGATAGCAAGAAGAACGTCTGACAGTGTGTGTTCTCGCTTGTGGCAAACAAATCCACTTTCGCCCTCCCTAATCGATCCCAAATCATCATCACTGTTTGAATAGAGCTCTGGAACGCACGCCCGCCCTGGCGATTTATGTAAGAGACCACAGACGTGTTGTCGGTTCGAATCAGTACATGTTCCCATTCCAATTTCGACCGAAAGGCTTGCAGGGCTAAGGACAACCGCTTCCAATTCCAAACGGGTTATGTGCCACCTTTTCTGTGACTCCGACCACAGGCCTGAGGCAGGTACGCCCAGGCACACTGCTCCCCAGCCTGAAGTTGACGTGTCCGTCGAGAACCACAGTGCGCTGCATCACTATGCCCAAAGGAACTCCTGGGCTGAACATATCTGGGGTGATCCACGGTCTCAGAGTGCTGACGCAACTGTGAGTGACTGTAATGCGCTTGTGGCCCGAATACTACGCCCTCGGCGGAACTCGGGTCTTCAGCCAAAACTGTAGTGGGTGCATATGCAGCAGACCCAGAAGCCTCTGAAATTCCCTCATTGAAACTGACCTGCCCGGTCTGAAACGGCCACAGAGTCGATGAAATTGCCTCTATGCGCTCTTGAGAGAGATGAGCTCGCATTGCCATCGAGTCCAAACATACTCCCAGATATGTTATAGTCCGGCTCGGTAAAAAACACGCTCTTCTGCATATTCACACGCAGTCCCAGCGTATCCAAATGGCGAAGCAGTGTTTCCACGTGACTGATTAGCACATCTCTTAAGTGGGGGCTAAAATCAGCCAATCGTCCAGATAATTCAAGATGCGCATTCCGCTCAATCTTGAGGGGAGAAAGCGCTGCGTCCACACACTTTGTGATGGGTCTCAGGTCCAGACTCGGACGGAGTCCACCATCCTTCTTTGGCACCATGGAGTAGCAGCTGTAAAAACCCACTTTCCTGCTCGCTCGGATGGATGCGCTCTATCGCTCCTTTCTCGAGCAGACTGAGAACTGACACAGTGTTGGATGCAAGAGGAAAAAAAAGCTCTTTTTGTGAATGGATACATGTTTTTTTTTATTGTGTAACAGCATTTAAACCCACATAGCAATCGTCGCCCATAGGAACATGGGGGACATGATGCTCTTGAACATGGTGCTTGGAGGCGGGGCCGTCAGGAAGACGGCTTGGTAGCCGGGGATGGTGCGCTGGCTCTCTCGCGGCGCGGGCTCCTCCTCTGACTCTGATGTTTCCTTCCAGGCCCTGACCACTGCTTGTTTCGGCCTAAATGAGCGTCCGGTTCGGGGGCAGGGTCCCACGGCGGGCTGTCTACCCGGTCCCTGAGCCTAGCGAGATGCAGAAGATGAATGGGACCTCGCAGACGATGACTGGAGTGAGGGACGGGGCATCACGTGGCTCATCGCCTTGGCGCGCTTTTGCGTCTCGGAGAAACGCTCCGTGACCGACTCCATGGCGTCACCAAAGAGGCCAGAGGGAGTGACTGGTGCGTTTAAGAGCGTCTTGCGGTCAGCGTCCTTCAGGTCAGCTAGGGTAAGCCACAGGTGCCTGTTAAGGATGACCATGACACCATGGAATGGCCGATGGCTTGAGCAGTGCGCTTTGTAGCCATCAGCACGAGATCAGTTGCCGCGCACAGATCCCTGATGACGTCAGCGCCGACTGCACCGCTGTCGACGGATTGAAGCTGACAGTGTCAACTCGTCTTCGGGCAGGGGAGGGCCCACCTGCGGCAGTGGGCCTCATCCCTGAGTTGCCCGAGCCACTTCTTTCCTGACTCTGAAGACGCGCACTGACAGCTCGGCGCAGTGGGCGCACGTGTCGTCTGTGAGTGCAGCCTCGCGTGGGCGAGGCCTAGGCAGGTGACACAGAACTGGTGAAGGTCGGGCGGGTCAATGGGACCCGTGCAAATCTGGCATGTAGCAGCCATCGGCTGCGGAGAGGAAAACAGGGGTGAGTAGTCCTTCAATGCAACTTCCACGATGACTCACATAAAACTTCTAGCGTGAAGAAAGAGATTCTGACGTAATTTTCGCGCCCATTCATTTTATACTGCCCGCTGACCTGTCAGTATTTGCATGCTTTGCTGTCCCCAGCTGGCCCATAAGATTTCAGCGAAAGTGGAGAAGGAGGAGTTCCCATATACGTCATAGCTAACGTGATGCCGGGTGTATTCAAAGCACCGCCATTGCAGTTTAGAATGCGTGGAATGGTGGACTGTGATTGGTTGAGCAGATATATCATGTTCTGCAGAGAAAGGAGACTGGCATTTGTCGTGGTTTAGAAAAAAGAAAACATGACCTAATAACTCAGCAAATATCACATTTTGCATAAAATTATACATTGACTTTTAAATACCCACCAGATACAATACTGATTTTGGCGGAAACTCAACTTTTATCGTGTTTTGGAACCAAACTCTTCATATATATATTCATATATATATGCGTGTGTATGTATGTAAATACATACACACGCATATATATATTGTAATTGTGTGATGTGTATATGTGTGTGTGTGTGTGTGTGTGTGTGTGTGTATTTGTTTAAAAACATATTGGTGGCACTTTATTTTACAGTATGTGTTCTTCCCTGGTACAAACATGGCAAATATCATAAAGCATAACTTATTCTGTACATTACTAATAGGTACATACACCAGTATATATACAAAGGAAGTATATGGAAATAGGACTGTAAAATAAAGTGCAACCCTTTTACATAATCATTACACAGGAATTACCAGTTCTTCTAACTTGTAAGCACTGTTGTGGAGAGCAATTTAGCATTAACAGTCCTACTCAAGCAATTGAAAATAATCATCTATTTATTAGGTAAGTTTAGGAATTACAGAGCATACTGTATATACCAAGCACAGAATGTGTCTTGTTTGTTACCACATAATACCATATTTTTCCGTAGGTGTTACACATTTACCATGTACATATTATTAGTATATGTTCCATTCAAAAGTGCATTGAAGTGTGCGAGACGTGAATTGAATTTGTATTTATTTACAGAGGTATATGATGTAACACTTCTAATGAATCAGGTGTGTTAACAAAGAGAGACATGCAAAATATGCAGAGCTGGGGGTGCGCGGGACTGGAATTGAGAACTGCTGGACTATGGTTACAATATACATAAGAACCAGGACAAAAATGTGGCCCGCTGACCTGCAGGGCCCTCTTGGTCAGGGCGGGTCCGACTGAGACCCCCAATCCTTTTCCGACGCCGAGAGCGACTTAGCATGTAAGTGCTCAGGGGTCTCAGAGTGCCAGGAACCCATCCCCTTGGAACTAGCAGCACAAGCTGACCACTAGAGCTGCCAGGTCTCTTAGCAAATACAGTGTAAACTCACCACTAGGACCCCAGGCCCCTCTGTGCTAACAGTTTAAGATAACACAAAGGGCCCTTGATCCCTTCCATGCATTCAACACAAACTGACGACTTGGACTTTTAATCTCTGCTGTAAAGAAAACATGCTCACAGATAGCCCCCCAGGAACCTCTGTGCATGCAGTTCATCCTGATCGCTAGGGCCCCTGGACCCTTCTGAGCATATATTTTAAGATAACCACAAGGACTATTGATCTCTGCAGCACAAAAAGTGCAAGCACACAGTCAGGCTCCTCAGTGCATATACTGCAGACTAACCACTTGGGGCTTCGGGTTCCTCTGTGCATATACACTGAACAAAATTATTAATGCAAAACTTTTGTTTTTGCCCCCATTTTTCATGAGCTGAACTAATATATTTTAGAGTTTTTTTGTGTTAACAAATGGCGTACAGTAGGTGGACAACCAAAATGGGTAATACCGCCGCGTGTACCGCCGCCACAGGGCCTCTGCGTTTACTGCAAGTCAGACGCATGTTAAAGTTATTCACGGAACTAACGCCAGGTGTGCGCAAAGCCACGGGTTGCAAACTGACTGTAATTGTCAAATTTTGATTGGTAAACAGAGATAAAACGACGAAGTAAAACAACAATAACATTATAATATAACATTGTAACATACTTAAAAACCATTTGAAAATTTACAGTGAGTTCATTTCAGAACGTGAAATAGTCTTAGGCTACAGTCTACGCATCAAAAATTAAAAGAAAGACCTTTACATAAAGGCACTTTCTGCATCCTATTATTATTAAACAGTCATTATATATATATATATATATATACATACATACACACAGATTAAAAGGTAAATTTTTTAATCGTTCTTGGCACAGTTCATTCTTGGTAGGAAAAAATATAAAAATCCTTCAGGTTCCATATGCAGAGCGCAATGAGAACGGTTCTTATTTTATATGTTATTATTATTGATTTTTCTATTATTCTTGATTTTTCAAACTGCTAACACTTTGGTTACTGTGTGATCAAAAATTCAGTATTTTCTGTTTCAGCTGTTTGATCACGCTGGTGCCTCAACGTGCACATATTCATTGGAAAAAGCGCAGCCGTTCACCGTGCCATAAGGCGTGAGTAGCATTCCACTTTGGCATATTTTTTTTTCATTTTTCACTTTTTCCCGTCAATACTGAAACAGGCATGAACCTTTATACTGAAACCAGCGTTAACTTATACTGTTTAGCTTTAAAATGGGCTACATGATGAATATGGAAACGTTTGGATTTGTCCCGACTGAAAGAGGTAAGCCCAACCTTACCTTATGTTTCGCTTAATGCACTGCATTAATTGATGTGCGTACACACACACCTCTTGCACACAGAGATCTGAGACCCGCGCTGTGCAAAAAGTAACATTCAGAAGCTCATAAACTTGTTGTCAGTGCTGTTTACACATTTACACAATTTACATATCTCTCTCTCTTTCTCTCAAAACGGCCATATTTGAGAAAAATAATAATTTGAGGTGTTTTCATTACTGGATATAGCTGTCGGTCATATAACATTTCTATCGTAAACGTATCGTTAAAAGTTGAATATTAAATGATTTGCAGCTTCATCTTACTTCACTGTCTTTAATATTGAACTGAGGCTTCGCGCTCTGCTTCTGTCAACAGTAAACCCTGCCTACTTTGATTTGATTGGCCATCTCATTCATTTTTTGCAGCTTCATCTTACTTCACTGTCTTTAATATGTGCAGCGGTTGCGCGCTGCAGTTACTTCTCACAATTTAATAGTATTTATAGCTCCTAACAGGCTGTGTGACTATGAGAAGTTATTACCTCAAAATGTACATCAGTATGAAGTTTTTTCGTATGCTCGCGTGCCAGCGATTATCCCTCTGAGTGCCACTGTTGGCATGCGTGCCGTGGTTTGCCAACCCCTGAGGTAGACTGAATGTTTTCCTGCCTTGTTAAATGTTGGGCTCATGATAAATAAGTTGCATTTGCCCAAACTGATTTTGTAAAATCAAAACTTGTGGACTTTGAACCTGGGTGTGGTTAGCGTGAGTCACGCTCGCTGTGAAGCGGGAGCAGCTGGCGGAGGATTCTGCTTGGTCTTAAAGCCTTCCTCAAATGCCTATGTTCACAAATAACTATGATTTCTGTAAAAACAATGATTAATTATCAATTGAAAATTTTTTATTATTATGGTCTGGTGAAAATAATAATATGGGCTGCAAGAAAATAATTAAAAAGAGTAGGGCTGCTGTGAGTGCAGGCCGCATATTTCAACCCAGTAGCATGACAACACACGGCCCTCACGGCCAAAAAACAGACCGGCCCACCGGGAATCCTCCTGGTGATCTTGATTAGCCAATCTGGGCCTTATATATATATATATATATATATATATATATATATATATATATATATATATATATATATATACAAACCCGATTCCAAAAAGTTGGGACACTGTACAAATTGTGAATAAAAACAGAATGCAATGATGTGGAAGTTTCAAATGTCAATATTTTATTCAGAATACAAGATAGATGACATATTAAATGTTAAAACTGAGAAAATTTATAATTTTAAGGGAAAAATAAGTTGATTTTAAATTTCATGGCATCAACACATCTCAAAATGGGACAAGGCCATGTTTAACACTGTGTGGCATCCCCTCTTTTTATTACAGTCTGCAAACGTCTGGGGACTGAGGAGAACAAGTTGCTCAAGTTTAGGAACAGGAATGTTGTCCCATTCTTGTCTAATACAGGCTTCTAGTTGCTCAGCTGTCTTAGGTCTTCTTTGTCGCATCTTCCTCTTTATGATGCGCCAAATGTTTTCTGTGGGTGAAAGATTTGGACTGCAGGCTAGCCATTTCAGTACTCGGATCCTTCTTCTACGCAGCCATGATGTTGTAATTGATGCAGTATGTGGTCTGGCATTGTCATGTTGGAAAATGCAAGGTCTTCCCTGAAAGAGACGACGTCTGGATGGGAGCATATGTTGTTCTAGAACTTGGATATACCTTTCAGCACTGATGGTGCCTTTCCAGATGTGTAAGTTGCCCATGCCACACGCACTCATGTAACCCCATACCATCAGAGTTGCAGGCTTCTGAACTGAGTGCTGATAACAACTTGGGTTGTCCTTGTCCTCTTTATGCCGGTTGAAATGGCGTTCATGTTTTCCAATGAGAACTTCAAATTTTGATTCGTCTGACCACAGAACAGTTTTTCCACTTTGCCACAGTCCATTTTAAATGAGCCTTGGCCCAGAGAAAACGCCCTGCACTTCTGGATCATGTTTCGATATGGCTTCTTTTTTGACTTATAGATTTTTAGCCGGCAACGGCGAATGGCACGGTGGATTATGTTCACCGATAATGTTTTCTGGAAGTATACCTGAGTCTATGTTGTGATTTCCATTACAGTAGCATTCCTGTATGTGATGCAGTGCCGTCTAAGGGTCCGAAGATCACGGGCATCCAGTATTCCCAATTTTTTCCTTACAGTAAATGCTTGGAAATATATAGCTACCTTATATAAACCCGATTCCAAAAAATGAAATCATGATGATAACTTTACTCTAACTCTTTGCCATTTTTCTCTGAGAAGCTCCTTTCTGATATTGCTCCACTAATTTTCACCGCAGCATTGGGGGAATTGGTGATCCTCTGCCCATCTTGACTTCTGAGAGACACTGCCACTCTGAGAGGCTCTTTTTATACATTTAACTTTTCCGGCCTCTTATTGCTACCTGTCCCAAATTTTTTGGTATGTGTAGCTCTCTTGAAATCAAAAATGAGCCAATATTTGGCATGACATTTCATTTCGTGTCTGGAGAAGGGAAGTTTAGTTTATCAAGTTAGTCAGTGATTTTAGCAACACAGGTTCAAATCCCGGGTTGTGGTGTTTTTTTTATTTATTTATTTATATATAATAAAATAATATATAAAATTATTAATACAAATGTGTTCTGCAGTTCGCTGGTTTATGTTACACCTTTTTTTTTTTTTTTAGATAGAGCATGTCCATTTTACACTATAACCAGTAGCGGCTGAATTCAGTCCAGCTGGAGGGGGGTTGGGGTTTGGGGGTAGTTCTGTATAGCTTGTGGGGTTTGAAAAATAAAGGTGTGAATCTCTTGCTCTTTCATATGGACAGTGTCTGATGAGGGTTTCAAACTTGCAGAGCAGGTTAAGGCAGTGTTTTCATGCCTCGTTGGGTTTTGCTTTTTGCAATTTTTGCAACTGCATAGGCATAAAGAGTATTACATACAATATAATATGTTTTTGTTTTATCGCAGGAGAGATGATGTGCTTCTGACAGGGAAAAACAAAGAAACTGGCGAAAGAGACACACATCTGCCAAAGAGACAAAAACTTTTGTTCTTAATGTAGGCCCTGGTTGCCTATGCTGCTTTGTACTATTTTCAGTTTTAAATGTATGCAGCAATGCTGCAGGTCGTTTTGGCAATACAAATTTAAAAATATATTGCAACATTAAAATACTGTATTTTGAGACAACATTTTGTAGACTTTCTGTGATTTACAATGCACAAACCAGAAGCAACAATATCGCAAGAACTGAAAAATGTTGACCATTCTCAAAGCATAAAATATAAATTTTATTTCAATTTTCGGTTTTGTGTTTCAGAAGAAATTCAGTCTAAAGGCATCTCTCCATTACGGACCATTCTAAAAGCAGAATTTATGCAAACGTATAAAATGCTTTAAAAACTTAACAGAGATGTCTAGAGGGTATTTAATAGGTCTGCCTATGAAGTCTTCATAGGCGGTTATGGTTTGCGGCATGATGTATGTTAAAAATACATTGTGTATACACGCACTAAACAAAGAGAGTGCAGCTTTTTTAGTGGTAAGGAACACTCTTTGCAAGCTTTCTAGTCTATGAGTCCATTTAAAATGTAGAACTTTGTTTTTCAGCCACACACGTTGCAAAGTTTCGGGAAATGACATCTGCATAGTTATGTGGGATTCACTCTCAAAGTAGCAGTGATTGACACAATGATGACCAAAGCAAGACGGGAGAAAATATGTGAAAATGGGCTCAAGACTATAACTTTAATTAACTATATTTAATTTATAGATCTAATACAGATGTAAACGGCTGTTTCTGTCAATGCTCCAGTGAAAAATACCACAAAACCATACCATAAATAAATCCATGTAAGATTTATATGGTCACATTATGTAATTATATATATAAATGTTTAATGTTTTTAAACATG
The DNA here is from genome assembly GCF_018340385.1 of Cyprinus carpio. Lineage (NCBI taxonomy): Eukaryota > Metazoa > Chordata > Actinopteri > Cypriniformes > Cyprinidae > Cyprinus > Cyprinus carpio. Next base: position 22,320,960 of record NC_056576.1, read on the forward strand.
TATAATTACATCATTTTAATACCTAAATGTTTCAGAAGACTAGGGTACATGTGATATTTAAATCAGAAATCAAAGGATTGCTTTGTTGCGTTTATATGTATATTAAAAAAAAGCGATGTCGATTTCCTGAACCTGTTCTGCACATTGTAAAGACGTCCAAGAAAATCCTTAGCCCGACGGTCAAATTTTGAACCTCATATCGTTTGACGTCCAGATATGAACCGGATTTGCACGTCGAGTAGACGTCCAGATATGGTCCAGACCGACCGACGCAATTTAGACTTGATCTGCACGTCGTATAGACGTCTCATGTTTGTTGGGTAGAGCAAATAAAATAAATAACTAGTGAAGGCTGACTATAATCAGCTTGCTTCCATTTAATGAGATAAGCCTACTCCTCATCTGAATTAGAAAAAAAGCGCTTCTACGCTTCAGTGATGCAAGAACGTTTGAGCATACACGTAATCTCTGAGCAAAAGCAGAGCCAATTCATAAAAGAACAATGTATATTTAAAAGCACACATCCAGTTTTGTGTGAGTGAAGGAAATCCACTTGCGAGTGGAGATTCGTGCTCGCGCATTTACATGGATCACGTAACATTATGCGCTCTTTATTCGATATCTGTCAAATATCACGCTATAGAAACAGCCTAAAATTAAGTATTAAATGAGGAGAAGAAAGCGGTCCTAGGCAGCTAGTATTATGAGGGGACCCGCCACTGCCAGATGCAGTTAGAGATTTACTAAAAACAAGTCTATCGCAAGACATGTGGTGGGGGGGCAACTGGGGTGGCCAGCCAAATTTCAGGGGGGGCCGGTGCCACCCCTGGCCACCACGTAGACACGCCTCTGCCCCTCACGTACGATTTTTTCTAGTTACTAGTAGTCATTCATTTAAGTCATTATTTCCGCTAATCGCTCGTTTATATTAAATTTACACAGTCTAATCAATAATGAGCCTTAATATATTCCGTGCTCAAGCATACGCATTAAGTTTGCAACAAAGCACAGGCAGAAGTAGCCTAATAATTGTGAAAAAGGAGACATTTTAATTATTTATTAGTAAACAAATGTTTTTTCAAGCATCTGCAAGATGAAATTCACAGTGCTGACCTTTATCTCCACAGGATGCGTAATAATCAAGGGAGTATTTGCTTTCGTTTCGAATTGGTTCATTTAAAAGAAGACATTTCGAGCTTTCTGTAGATATATTTCTCATGTATGTAAGGCACCCCAGTTTTAAGTTATTCATTATCAGGAAAAAAAGAAAAAAAAAAATGATTATTGGCACAGGCATGCCTTAGCCTGGAACACAATAAAAGGCCACTCTAAAAATGTGCAGTTTTACTGTATTAGGGGGTCCGGGGGGGTCCGAAAAACAGTCAGTATCTGGTGCCTCACGCAGTGCAACGCATCTCCTTTGCATAGAGTTGATCAAGTTGTTGATTTGTGGCCTGTGGAATGTTGGTCCACTCCTCTTCAATGGCTGTGCGAAGTTGCTAGATTTTGGCAGGATCTGCAACACGCTGTCGTATACGCCGTACCAGAGCATCCTAAACATGCTCAATGGGTGACTTGTCTGGTGAGTATGCTGGCCAGCAAGAACTGGGATGTTTTCAGCATCCAGGAACTGTGTACAGATCCTTGCAACATGGGGCCGAATGGCACAACAATGGGCCTCAGGATCTCGTCACGGTATCTCCTGTGCATTTAAAATGCCATCAATAAAATGCACCTGTGGTTCGTTGTCCATAATATACGCCTGCCCATACAATAACCCCACCACCACCATGGGCCACCGATCCACAACGTTGACATCAGCAAACCACCTCACCCACACGACACCATACACACTGTCTGCCTTCTGCCCTGTACAGTGAAAACTGGGATTCATCCATGAAGAGAACACCTCTCCAAAGTGCCAGATGCCATCGAATGTTAGCATTTGCCCACTCAAGTCGGTTACGATGACGAACTGCAGTCAGTTAGAGACCCAGATGAGGACGACGAGCATGCAGATGAGCTTCCCTGAGACGGTTTCTGACAGTGTGTTGAGAAATACTTTGGTTATGCAAAACTGATTGATGCAGCAGCTGTCCGGGTGGCTGGTCTCAGACGATCTTGGAGGTGAAGAGGCTGGATGTGGAGGTCCTGGGCTGGTGTGGTTACGCATGGTCTGCGGTTGTGAGGCCGGTTGGATGTACTGCCAAATTCTCTGAAACACCTTTGGAGACGGGCTCTATAGTAGAGAAATGAACATTCAGTTCATGGGCAACAGCTCTGGTGGACATTCCTGCAGTCAGCATGCCATTTCCACGCTCCCTCAAAACTTGCGACATCTGTAGCATTGTGCTGTGTGATAAAACTGCACATTTTAGAGTGGCCTTTTATTGTGGCCAGCCTAAGGCACACCTGTGCAATAATCATGCGGTCTAATCAGCATCCTGATATGCCACACCTGTGAGTTGGATGGATTATCTTGGCAAAGGAGAAGTGCTCACTAACACAGATTTAGAAAGATTTGTGAACAATATTTGAGAGAAACAGACCTTTTGTGTACATAGAAAAAGTCTTAGATCTTTGAGTTCAGCTAATGAAAAATGGGCGCAAAAAACAAAAGTGTTGCGTTTGTAATTTTGTCAATTTACATTAACATTAAATCATTAAGGACTGATTCTATGGTTATGAAGCTATTAAATCATAATATCACTGATTGTTGGAAACTTTTATTGGATGCAGAGTATCACTTCCTTGTACCTTGGATGGAGTTTCGGGAGCAGATATTGCAGAATTATGGAGACAGCATTATTGTAGTCTTGGAGACAGTCTTTTTAATTTCATCCAAAATGAATTGTATAATGTGGATGATATTCAGGTTAGTGATCATGTAGTGTTAGTTTGATGTTGGTTTAAGTAAATTGCCTCAAAATAAAGCTAGTGGCCTAGATAATATTTCTGCTGAACACCTTAAATATGAAAATAAGAAGATAGCCCCTTGATTAGCTGTCTGTTTACTGACCTTTTGATTCATGATGTGTTACCAGACTCAATGTTGTCTATTCTGTTAGTGGCCAGTTATTAAGAACAAAGTTGGAATGGTAGGCAAATTAGATAATTATAGACTGTCTAAAGTGTTGGAAAAAAAAATCTTGCTGGATAGGTTTAAACGTGTTTATTAATTCTACAGACAACCAGTATGGATTTAAGGCTAAACATGGTACTGATCTTGCATCTATGCATTAAAGGAAATAGCTAACAAGTATAGAGATAAAAACTCATCAGTCTTTATGTGCTTCATTGTTGCATCTAAAGCTTTTGATCGGGTTAACCATGCAAAGTTATTTTTTAAAATGAGACAAAGAGGGGTTCCAGAATATATTGTGAGAATCCTGGCTTATTGGTATTCCCACCAGATGATGCAAGTAAATGGGGCAATAAAGTCTCTGCCCCTTTGAGGGTTAGTAATGGCGTGAGACAAGGGGGGATTTTGTCCCCAATTTTGTTTAATCTTTACATGGATGATCTATCTGAATGTTTGAATGCTTGTAAAACTGGGTGTATGATTGGGAATAGTCTAGTTAATCATATTATGTATGCAGATGATCTTGTGGTGTTTAGTCCTAGTAGTGCTGGTCTTCAACAGCTGTTATGCGGTTATGATTTGCAGAACTAAGGAGGATAAAAGTATAAAAATCCAGTCTTCAAGTTGTCTAATAAGAGTCTTACTGTGTCTGCGAAAGTAAAATACCTTGGACATTTCATCACAGAACGCATGACAGACGATAAAGATATTGAAAGGCAACACCGTATGATGTATATGCGGGCGAATATACATTTACGTAAGTTTAGTTTCTGTTCAGATGAGGTGAAGGTGTCACTTTTTAAAGCATATTGTACAACACTTTATACTGCTCATCTGTGGTTCAGCTATAGAACATCTAGTTTACAGAAGTTGCAGGTAGCTTATAATGATGCAATGAGAATTTACGAAAGAGACCTAGATGGCATAGTGCAAATGAAATGTTTATGAGTGCTAGAGTCATTACTTTTAACCCTCTGGAGTCTAAGGGTATTTTTGGGGCCTGGAGAAGTTTTGTCATGCCCTGACATTTGTGCTTTTTTCAGTTTCTTATAAATATCTAAATGGCTAAAGTCTAATCTCACTGTAATCAGCACAAACTGGGCTATAATAATATGTGAGCAGCATGTATGTACATGATTGTGTTTTTGAGAAAAAAAAATTTTATGCGTGGTTAGTTAAAAACTAAAAATGTTAAATCACTTGAATAAGGCAATAAAACACATACAGAACATGGTTCACGGGACTTTTGAGAACTGAAGCTTGTAGCCTAGAATTTTTTTTTTTCTAAATGATGTGAAAATCATCTTGTTTACTCACTTACAGAAAACAATATATTGATTTAAATTTTTCTAAGACACTTTGTTGGTAAAAGTCATATGCGAGTAGGCGTCAACTATCAGGAATACCATTGTGATTCACACCTGAGAAGACAAAGGCATAATGAGCCTTTCAGCTAGCTGTGTCACTGAGAGGGAAGAATTACAAGAAAGAATGTGAGGATAAAATAAATGTATTTAATTTTATGTTTGTAGTTTATTTAGAATATATTTAATTATCCCACAACATAATTTAATATTCACTTGTGAGTGCAGTTAAACAGTTTATTAGGAACAATCAAAGCTGACTTTCAAACTGAATTTTTTTTGCATCATTACTCCAGTCACACAATCCTTCAGAAATCCTTTTAACAATCTTATTTTCTACAAAAAAAAACATTTATTGTTATTATTATTATCATTATTATATTATTATTATATTATTAATGTTGAAAAGAGCTGAGAATACAATACTTTTTTCAGCTTTTTTTTAGGGGGGATAAATTGAAAAAGAACAGCATTGTTTGTTACATTTGTTACAGTTACATATATTTGTTACATTTATATTATTTACATCAAACTTTTGAATGGTATAGTAGTGTATATTGTTATTGAAACTTCATAATATTTCACTTGATTATACATTTAGTCAGGAATAATATTTTGGAAAAAGTCTTTGGAAAAAGTCTAACTAGTAAAATGTTTACACATTATGTGAAAACTAGTACAAGTATATATATAAATTTTAAAAAGACTTATTCTTGTTTATGACCTCTGCTGAATAAAGTGCTTCATTCTTTTTTTCTGAGGAAATCCAAATCTCAAATCCTCAACCACATCACATCTTTTTGGGGTGAATTATGTCTTATTCCTCTAATCGTGAAGCAAACAGTAAAATAAAAAAAAAAAAACTTGAAGAACAATCTCGCTGCGTTGTCCTTCTGTTGTGTGGGCGTATTCAAAAGCCGCGCTCTTCAGTGAAACATTATCATCTCAAAAGCGCGTTCAGCGCGTGGGCGTGGTCGCATTAGAAGATAATGAACGGAGACGTGAAAAACGGACATTGTGTTGTTTTCATATGGATTACTTTATCACAGAATATTTGTTTTTGGTTGTACTTGTTTAGTTTGTTTAGTAGACATGTCAGGCTTTCTATAGATATCTCTCTCATGTCTCTGTGTTGAGTATTCACTGAGTTACAGTTCATTTTAATGACGCGTTTCTAAATGAAGATCAGCGCAGACAAAGGCTGCAGACAGCACTCCTTGTTGTTATCTTTATTTTAAAAATGCACACAAAGTTTTGTTTGTTATTATGTCTGTATACAAAAAAAAGTAGACCCTTTCAGATTCAATTGATGTATTGCTCTTATCTGTACGATCAAAACTGAAAGTGTAATTTAAGTTCTTTTCGGGGTTATCAGGACAAAAATGCCTCAAAAACGCGTATACGCGTTAATCGACTTCAGAGGGGTTAAAGCCCTGTTACGAAATCTTATGCATAGATTTATCTGGCGGCTAAATGATTCAAAAAATGAGATTATTGTGGGTCTATCAAATATAAGGGTTAGTACTACACGGTATCAGTCAAAGCTGAACCTCTTTGGGATGACACCACAAGGCGCCGTTCACTTGCAGAATGCAAGCTTCTGGAAGGCAACATAAGATTGAACTAGTGAGTTTAGGTATATTGGTGCCGTGCCAGTGGTCATCTTGTAGCCAAGCATCAGTACTTGAATTTGATGCATGCGACTACTGGTAGCCAATGTAACCTGATGAGGAGAGGAGTAACGTGAGCTTTTTTTTGGCTAATTGAAGACAACTCTTGCTGCTGCATTCTGGATAAGTTGCAGAGGCTTGATAGAACATGCAGGAAGGGAGAGCCATACAATAGTCCAGTCTGGAGAGAACCAGAGCTTGGACAAGAAGTTGTGTGGCTTGCTCTGACAGGAAGGGTCTAATCTTCCTAATGTTGTATAAGGCAAATCTGCAGGGCTGGGGTCATTGTAGCAATATGGTCTGTGAAGCTTAACGTGATGATCAATCAGAACTCCTAGGTTTCTGGATGTCCTGGAAGGAGATATGGTTGACGAACCCAGCTGTATTGAGTAGTTGTGGTGAAACGATGGGTTAGCTAGAACCACAAGCAGTTCTGTCTTAGTAAGGTTGAACTGAAGGTGATGGTCCTTCATCCAGCTAGAAATGTCTCTCAGACAGGCTGCAATGCGAGCAGCTACCGTCGGATCATCCGGTTGGATGAAGGACCATCACCTTCAGTTCAACCTTACTAAGCACTGCTATCCTCAACATAGCAGTGCTAAGAAAAGCCATGCTTCTGAATGACAGTTCCTAATGACGTCATGTAGATGGAGAAGAGAAGCGGTCCAAGCACTGAGCCCTTGAGGAACCCTAGTAGCAAGAAGTTGTGACTTAAAACTTCACCCCTCCAAGAAACCCTGAAGGACCTACCCGACAGGTAGGACTTAAACCACAGGAGTGCAGTTCCAGAGATGCCCATCTTTCTGAGGGTGGACAGTAGAATCTGGTGATTAACTGTGTCAAAAGCTGCAGACAGATCCAGCAAGATGACTACGGAGGATTTGGAAGCTGCTCTCGCAGGGCTTCAGTAACTGAGAGCAGGGCAGTCTCAGTTGAGTGGCCACTTTGAAGCCAGATTGGTTGCTGTCCAGGAGGTTGTTCTGTACAAGAAATATAGAGAGTTGGTTGAACACAACTCGCTCAAGTGTCTTTGCAATGAATGGAAGAAGGGATACCGGTCTGATGGTTTCTTAAGCAGTGGGCTTAACCGAGCCTGCTTAAAATGCTGTGGGGAATGTACCAGAGTGAAGAGAGGTGTTGATAATGTGAGTAATTGAAGGTATAACTGAAGAAGAAATGGCCTGAAGGAGGTGAGTGGGGATAGGATCAAGTGGACAAGTAGTAGGATGATTGGAAAGGATAAGATTGGAAACGTCCGTCTCTGAGAGTGTAGAGAAGGAGGAGAGAGAGGGTGTATAAGTCGTTATGGAGTTATCATCAGTCTGCAGTGTGGCAAATTGGTCACTGATGGTTCTTTGACTTATTTGTGAAGAAAACTGCAAAGTCCTCAGCTGTATGAGTTGATGAAGGTGGAGGGGGAGGAGGACAAAGAAGAGAAGAGAAAGTTTTGAAAAGTTTGCTAGAGTCAGAACAGTTCTTAATTTTGTTGTGGTAGTATGTTGTTTTAGCAGTGAAGACGTTTGCAGAGAAGAAGGAGAGGAGTGACTGATACATACTGAGGTCAGTAGAGTTTCTTTGATTTGTGCCATTTACTCTCTGCAGCCCAGAGTTTTGAGCGATGTTCACAGAGAACATCGGACAGCCAGGGGGCAGATGGGGTGGTGCGTGTTGGTCTGGATGACAGTGGGCAAAAGTTGTCCAAGCAAGAGGTTAGAGTGCAGCAAAGAGTGTCAGCAGCACTGTTTGTGTCCAGTGCTGAAAACTGAGAGAGTGAAGAAAGTGAGGATAAAAACCATAGAGGATAGGCGAGAGAGAGAGAGTGAGCGTAGGTTGTGTCGAAAGGTGACCTGCAGAGGAGTGTGTCAGGAGTAAGTGTGAGGTTAGAAGTGATGAGGAAGTGGTCTGAGGTGTGCAGTGGAGTAACTTAAGTGTTGTCCATGCAGCAACAGCGTGTGTAGATGAGGTCCCGTTGGTTGACTGATTTTGTGAGTAGCTGTAGTAGACGCTCGCTTGAGAGATCAAATGAGGCGAGCAAGAGTGTTAAAGTTAGCAGCCTGGGGTTTTTTTCTAGGTGGATGTTGAAGTCCCACCGAGCAGTACCAGAGGAGTACCATCCTCAGGAAAGTCTGATAGTAACACATCCAACTCCTCCAAGAAGTTTCCCAGTTGACCTGGGAGACGATAAACGACTTCAAAGTGGATTTTAACAGGGTGGGTAATAGTAATTGCATGTGATTCAAATGAACTTTTACCTGTAAGACATGGTTGAAGATCAAATTTCCTTTCATTTGAGATAAGGAGACCAGTACCTCCACTCCTCCCATTCGTGCGATGGGCTGTGGGAAAATTGAAATTAGTGGAGAGGGCTGGGGGAGGGTGGCAGTGTCTTTAGGTTTATCCAAGTCTCAGTAAGGGCCATGAGGTTGGAATGGGGTAGCAATGGAAGAAATAAATTCTGCTTTGTTAACAGCAGACTGGCTGTTCCAGAGACCAACTGGAATAGAGAGTGAAGTAGTACAGTCGTGGCCAAAAGTTTTGAGAATTACATAAATATTGGAAATTGGAAAAGTTGCTGCATAAGTTTTTATAATAGAAAATTTGCATATACTCCAGAATGTTATGAAAGAGTGATCAGATGAATTGCATAGTCCTTCTTTGCCATGAAAATGAACTTAATCCCACAAAAAAAACCTTTCCACTGCATTTCATTGCTGTCATTAAAGGACCTGCTGAGATCATTTCAGTAATCACCTTGTTAACTCAGGTGAGAATGCTGACGAGCACAAGGCTGGAGATCATTATGTCAGACTGATTGGGTTAGAATGGCAGACTGACATGTTTAAAAGGAGGGTGATGCTTGAAATCATTGTTCTTCCATTGTTAACCATGGTGACCTGCAAAGAAACGCGTGCAGCCATCTTTGCGTTGCATAATAAAATGGCTTCACAGGCAAGGATATTGTGGCTACTAAGATTGCACCTAAATCAACAATTTATAGGTTCATCAAGAACTTCAAGGAAAAAGGTTCAAAGACAGGATCGTCTCCTAAAGAGGATTCAGCTGCGGGATCGGAGTGCCACCAGTGCAGAGCTTAATCAGGAATGGAAGCAGGCAGATGTGAGCGCATCTGCACGCACAGTGAGGTGAAGACTTTTGGAAGATGGCCTGGTGTCAAGAAGGGCCAGGAAAGAAGCCACTTCTCTCCAAAAAAAAAACATCAGGGACAGATTGATCTTCTGCAGAAAGTATAGTGAATGGGACTGCTGAAGACTGGGGCAAAGTCATATTCTCCGATGAAGCCCCTTTCTGATTGTTTGGGGCATCTGGAAAAAGGCTTGTCCGGAGAAGAAAAGGTGAGCGCTACCATCAGTCCTGTGTCATGCCAACAGTAAAGCATCCTGACACCATTCATGTGTGGGGTTGCTTCTCATCCAAGGGAGTGGGCTCACTCACAATTCTGCCCAAAAAACACAGCCATGAACAAAGAATGGTACCAAAACACCCTCCAACAGCAACTTCTTCCAACAACCCAACAACAACAGTTTGGTGAAGAAACAATGCATTTTCCAGCACGATGGAGCACCGTGCCATAAGGCAAAAGTGATAACTAAGTGGCTCGGGGACCAGAATGTTGAAATTTTTGGGTCCATGGCCTGGAAACTGCCCAGATCTTAATCCCATTGAGAACTTGTGGTCAATCCTCAAGAGTGGACAAACAAAAGACAAACTCCAAGAAGTTATTATGAAAGAATGGGTTGCTATCAGTCAGGATTTGGCCCAGAAGTTGATTGAGAGCATGCCCAGTCGAATTGCAGAGGTCCTGAAAAAGAAGGGCCAACACTGCAAATACTGACTCTTTGCATAAATGTCATGTAATTGTCGATAAAAGCCTTTGAAACGTATGAAGTGCTTGTAATTATATTTCAGTACATCACAGAAACAACTGAAACAAAGATCTAAAAGCAGTTTAGCAGGAAACTTTTTGAAAACTAATATTTATGTAATTCTCAAAACTTTTGGCCACGACTGTAGAGGTCAGAGGGACAAGCCATAGATTATTGGGATAGGCCTGCCTCCAACATACAGTATGTGCTCTCCGAGTGTTAGTAGTAATAGTAGAGATTTGAAAGCACATAGTGGGTACAATTGACTTAAATAAGTATTTGAGAACATGCTGTACAAAAAGTAAAGAAAGGGGAGAAAAGCAATACTCAAGTGCCTTGTCGGTGTCCTTGCTCGGGTGGAGTCGCGCAGGTACAGTCGATTGTCTTTACACTCATCGGTCTTCACATGAGGAGGCTTCACACAAGGGCTGCCGTGACCACTGCTGTGGGTGAAACTAACCAATTTTATATTTTGCCTGAGTACTTGTTATTGAAGTCAGCTGGCCATGCCTTACTATTTAGCAAACCAAAACTGGAGAGTCCCGTGATAGGCATACGCGAGAACAAATGCGACTTGAGCAAGTTTCCTAGCAACAATAACCGCGCTGTAATCTAATGAGAAAAATAAGGCAAAACACTTACAAACTGCTGTCCTTTTCTGTTGCTTGATTGCTTCTTCTAACAAGGGCTTCCAAAACAGGTAAATAAGTACTTTTACTTGCTTTGGCCACACCTTACTATTTTAGCAAACCGAAACTGGAGAGTCCCGTGGCAGGCAAACACGAGAACAAACGCGACTTGACATATTTACCATGGTTAAAACACAGTAAGTGGAAGAAAGTTTCCTAGCAATGACAACCACGCTGAAATCTAATGAGAGAAAAACAAGGCAAACAACTGCTGTCCTTTTCTGTTTGCTCGACTGCTTTTTCTGTTCAGTGTAGATTAACCTGATCACTAGGGTCCCTGGGCCCTTCTGTGCATATAGTTCAAGCTGACCACTAGGACTCTCAATCTCTGCATTACAAATAGAGCAAGCATACCAGTAGTTCCCTCTAAGTACATCTAATCACTTGGTGCTCCGGGCCCCTTTGTGCATATAGTTTAAGCTTCTGGACATTCAGCACAACCTGACCACTAGGACTCCTGGTTTTTGCAGCACAAATAGAGCAAGCTTACAACTAGGATATTAACATCAAACCTGGACCCAATGCACCTTGAAGACTTTGAATATCCAGATGATTGTTGGGTGAACTATTACTTTAAGGGGTTGTACATTTCCATATGCCAATATAAGATAACTTTACTGTCTCTGTCTGAGTGTGTTATCATTATCTAATTACCCCAGTGCCAGCCTGATGAGCTCTCAGGGGAAATACTGACTCTTTGCATAAATGTCATGTAATTGTCGATAAAAAGCCTTTGAAACTTATGAAGTGCTTGTAATTATATTTCAGTACATCACATAAACAACTGAAACAAAGATCTAAAAGCAGTTTAGCAGCAAACTTTTTGAAAAACTAATATTTATGTAATTCTCAAAACTTTTGGCCACGACTGTACGAGGTCAGAGGGACAAGCCATAGATTATTGGATAGGCCTGCCTCCAACATACAGTATGTGCTCTCCGAGTGTTAGTAGTAATAGTAGAGATTTGAAAGCACATAGTGGGTACAATTGACTTAAATAAGTATTTGAGAACATGCTGTACAAAAAGTAAAGAAAGGGAAGAAAAGCAATACTCAAGTGCCTTGTCGGTGTCCTTGCTCGGTGGAATCGCGCAGGTACAGTCGATTGTCTTTACACTCATCGGTCTTCACATGAGGAGGCTTCACACAAGGGCTGCCGTGACCACTGCTGTGGTGAAACTAACCAATTATATATTTGCCTGAGTACGTGTTATTGAAGTTAGCTGGCCACGCCTTACTATTTAGCAAACCAAAACTGGGGAGTCCCGCGATAGGCATACGCGAGAACAAATGCGACTTGAGCAAGTTTCCTAGCAACAATAACCGCGCTGTAATCTAATGAGAAAAATAAGGCAAAACACTTACAAACTGCTGTCCTTTTCTGTTGCTTGATTGCTTCTTCTAACAAGGGCTTCCAAAACAGGTAAATAAGTACTTTTTTACTTGCTTTGGCCACACCTTACTATTTAGCAAAACCGAAACTGGAGAGTCCCGTGGCAGGCAAACACGAGAACAAACGTGACTTGACATATTTACCATGGTAAAACACAGTAAGTGGAAGAAAGTTTCCTAGCAATGACAACCACGCTGAAATCTAATGAGAAAAACAAGGCAAACAACAACTGCTGTCCTTTTCTGTTGCTCGACTGCTTTTTCTGTTCAGTGTAGATTAACCTGATCACTAGGGTCCCTGGGCCCTTCTGTGCATATAGTTCAAGCTGACCACTAGGACTCTCAATCTCTGCATTACAAATAGAGCAAGCATACCAGTAGTTCCCTCTAAGTACATCTAATCACTTGGTGCTCCGGGCCCCTTTGTGCATATAGTTTAAGCTTCTGGACATTCAGCACAACCTGACCACTAGGACTCCTGGTTTTTGCAGCACAAATAGAGCAAGCTTACAACTAGGATATTAACATCAAACCTGGACCCAATGCACCTTGAAGACTTTGAATATCCAGATGATTGTTGGGTGAAACTATTACTTTAAGGGGTTGTACATTTCCATATGCCAATATAAGATAACTTTACTGTCCTCTGTCTGAGTGTGTTATCATTATCTAATTACCCCAGTGCCAGCCTGATGAGCTCTCAGGAGAATTTTCTGTCTGGTGGAAGCCCTCAAGGAAAAAAACAGACAGAAGGCTCAGGTCTGTGGGGATACATGCCCCCTGGGGAATATATTTGTTTTGTTGGGCGGTCAGTAATGTCACAGTGTCAGTTTAAATTCTGAGACAAAGATTTGTCAGCTGTATAAGACAAGCACTTGCTTTATGACACGTGTGATGTTCAGACATCTGACCTGCTTCTAGGTAAGCCCTATTAAACCCTCCTGTTATAACAAGCTCTTAGCTCACTGGTGTGGTACAGACTCTGACCTTCTTCTGCTGCTAATTACCCTCTCCGAACATAAAGCCCCCTGTGAAAAGCAGAAGGTAACCAAAGATGTCATTCAACAAGTACCATTAAACTCTCCACCTTCTCTATACACTTAAGTCTGTTTTTTTCTTTTCTTTCTTCCTTTCTTTCTATCTTTATTTCTTTCTTAGCAAAGATTCATGCTGCAACATAATTTTATTATTATTTTTTATGAGATGTCCTTAAAACTAAATGAATCTATAGTTGAATATATATATATATATATATATATATATATATATTAGTTTTTTTTAATACCATATGATATTTATTCTTAAGAAAAGGAAAGGAAAGATAAAAATCTATATACAAATATATGACAGAGATAAGATCTCCTCATCTTACACAGTTTTTTTTTTCTTCTAACTTATCTTGTTTAAAATATGTTCATATATTTTTCTTAGTACTTAATTTTGATTAAGAACATTGATTTAGTTAACATTAATTTGCATGTTGGTCCACTCTTTATACTTCATTCTTGGTTTATACTAGTGAGTACTATTTTGGTTCTGGTGTATGGTGGAATATACGGTCAAGTCTAGATGGTAACCATTATTCTGCAGAACTCTCAAGTTTGGTAGCAAAACTATGTGGCCAGCCAGTATGGTCATTCTGATGACACTAGTGAAACAGACGAAAGAAATTTGCTGGTTAAAACAAGTGTTGCTTGTGGAGTCTTGAGCCAAAACATGAATACAAATGGTTAAGTTGGACAATAAGACAATATACTGGAGACCAACTTAGCATGGTTACCATCTAAATGTATGTGAGTCTTTGTTTCTGTAGTTGCCTGCTATTTATTTCTATGATGATTTGTTATGCAACTCTCTTTGTACACCCATGTGAAAACCCATCTATGCTCAAACTGCTCTCAATGTGAATACTTTTCTCTTTTAAAAAAACTGGTCATCAAGATCAGGTAGTTTGTAATGGCAGAATATTGAACAATACCCTTTTTATTTATTTATTTTTTTTATGTTTTATTGACCAAAAAGCTTTTGCTTTCTAATAATCTCTCTCTCTCTCTTTCAGTCTCTTTCTCGTCCTGTGTTTCATCCGGTCCTGCTGGGGACAAATTTTACAGGTTTACTGAATACAGTATAGCGTGGGCATATTGTTCTGGTAACCCTGGGCGACTGTTGCGGAGAGAAATGTCACAGAACTATAACACGGGCCCTCCTGTCAGTGTATACACAGCCAATATCAAAGAGTTATATCACGCTCAGTATACATTATCCCAGCAATGCATGTCAGTGTCAGCTGAACAGATCCCTGTAGACATGGAGGCATGATGAATTGACCCATGATTTTTCATTGTTATGAGCACACAAACTGATTAATAAGCCCTATTCGCACGGGATTAGTATTACCTGGTGACCTCCAGTCATTTGTAATAATTTCAGAGGGTTATCTGTGATCTGTAATCGCGTGCGAATTGTCCATGTCTGTAATTTGTAAAGTAAAAATTCCCCTGCAAATTACCTACCATATTTCGCAGAACACCACGTCCTGTTATATAATATTAGTCTTGTCCGAATCTGCATCTCTGTGATTTTGCCAGCATTTGGCGGGTCGTATAGCATTTTCCGAGGTTTTTGTTTTTCCTGTGTGCCTTTTTCATCCATCTTTCGTGAAACAATGGAGCTGCATTGGATTGTGTAGCAGTATTTTGGGTGCTGTCATATCACTACACAATTTGCAGAAAGCAAAGCTGAAAAGGTTTTTGAGGTTATTGTGTTACAAATAAATAAGCAGAAAGCTTGAGATATATTTTAACCTGGTGAAATGTAAATGACACAGGGCCACAAAACTACACAAGTTGCTTTTTTTTATCCATCTAACTGGACCATAGAACTGGACTCTCAAAGCCTTAACATTGTATCCGGGAGATAAGTCACTGTATCCGGGAGATAAATTTGAATAAAATCACAGGATTTGCTTATCCTGTGCGAATGCACCACATGAAATTCACATGGTGGGGTTACTAAGAAAAAAATGTGTAATTAAATTACAGTTACTTATTAAAATGTTAATGTTAATGTAACGTTACATTTGAATATTTAAACACATCCACATACAGATTTAATTGATTTCTTTCCCAAATTTGCACTGACTATTCCGAGACATACGGCCCTATAATTTTCCGCGATGCGGAAAACACAGTCTGGTTCATAGAATCCAGATCAATTAATTAATCAAAATGATTAATATTAAGCCGCAAAAAGACAATATATGAATCCTGCACGTTCTGCGTGTCTGTGGAAATCAGGGCGCGGACTGGCCATTGGGAGAACTGGGACAATTCCCGGTGGACTGCCAGCTGATTTGGCCCGCTATTTTAATATTATCATTGTATAATTGCATGCCAAATGTACTAAAGTTCGTTTGGAACACGTTGTAGGGTTGAGAGGGACGGTTTTTTTAAAATGGTTTTCATCATATTTAAGGGGACGTTCAATTTCTGTGAGGGTTGGGGATTTTTCCTCTGGGTCAGTTTTTCTGGATTGTGGAGTACCTCAGGGTTCAATTCTGGGACTTTCCTTCTCTTTTTTCTCTGTTTTTGGTTGCCTCTAGGCCAAATTTTCAAGAAATATGGTATATTTTTTATCACCTATATGCCGATGACATTCAGATTTATTTACCGATTGTAGCTGGAGGATCAAGCCCTAATTTATCCCTGGTTGCTTGTTTAAAGGGGGTGACCAGTTTGGTTACAGCAAAACTGTTTGCAGTTAACATGCCAGCAAGTCTGAAGTCATGGTGTTTGGGATGAAGAAGGATGACAGTGGTTTTAGCCGACTTTCTAGGTATATGGGAAACATACGTTTCAGCCTAAAATAAGAAATTTAGGTGTAATGTTTTGACTCTGCTCTTATGTTTTGACCATCAGGTTAAAAATGTGGTAAAAAAAATTGTTTTTATCAGTTAAGGACCTATTGCGAAAATGAAATCTTTTTTTGTCTGTTTCCTGATCTGGAAACAGTGATTCACGCATTTATCTCTACCACGCTTGGATTACTGTAATGCTTTATATGTAGGAATTAGTCAATCTCTTATCTCAAGATTGCAGCTGGTGCAAAACACGGCAGCGAGGCTCCTGACTCCTGACTGAGCATATTACACCTGTTTTGAAAAGGCTTCATTGGCTCCCTGTGAAATATCGGATACAGTATAAGGTTTTGTTACATGTTTATAAAAGCTGTTCATGAGTTGGCCCCGGAATATATCAAGGATTTGGTGCTTATTGAACTCTGGTAGATCTCAAAAGGTCCTTTAAATTGTTTACTGCTCTTTATTCCAAGAACTCGTCTTAAAACTAAAGGGGATCGAGCTTTCTCTGTCGTTGGACCTAGACTGTGGAATGCTCTTCCCCCTGATATAAGATCTGCACCGTCAGTTGATGTTTTCAAAACTCGTGTGAAAACGTATTTGTATTCTGTTTCTTTTAATTCTTGACTTTGTCATTCTATAGTTTGTTTGTTGTTTTTCTTGATGTTTCCTTGCTTTTAGATGTACAGTCCTTTGGTCTACATTGTAGTAGAAAGGGCTATATAAAATAAACGAGACTTGAGACTTGAGACTAAAGTGATTATTTCAGAATCCACCATTCGATAATTAAATCTCTAATAAATCATGAATCGGTTAGTCATGACTGGCAATACTTCGGCTCGCATGCTCTCCGCACCTCCGCCAAACGGTTTGGAACAGAGTAATCAATGCGAGAGATAGAATGGAGTGGACTGTGGAAGCACACAGGTGGAGAAGAGAAGCAAAACTACTGTTTCAGTGTTTTCAAGTACAGCTCAGTTTTCATCTGTAAATATGCTATTGTAGTTTTGTCTTTGTTTACTTAGTTAAGCAGCAAGCAGCATCCAATTGCTCACCATCACTCAAAATACTGTATAAAGGGGACATTATTATCTATTGTAATGTTACAGTAATTTAGCAAGAAAAATTATCATATTTTATAAGTTAAGGGGGAGCTAGGGCAGACAACAACACAACCCTGATTTTACAATAAATCCACTATAAAGACAATGGTCACTATTGCGTGATTTCACATAGAGCAGCTGTTACTACACGGAGCCGTTTTTAACTGACAAGCTGCGCAAATCCACGCTGATAATGAATATGGGTTTGCACAGCTTGCCAGTTAACAACGGCTCTCCACGCTGATAATGAATATGTGTGAAATCACGCACCTGATGGAATTTTCCGCTGATTAGAGAACCGGCTTTACTGACAAGATGTTGGCATTAATTATCAGCCAATATTCATCGTGCACCCCTAGTTACTATTGTTTAAACCATGGTAACCACAAATGTAAAATTAATTTACAAATTAATTTAAAAATACAAATGGTAATCAAATGTAATCAGTTACATTACTTTAATAAAGTAACTGAAATAGTTACATTACTATTACATTTTAAATAGGGTAACTTGTAATCTGTAACACATTACATTTTCCAAAGTAACCTTCCCAGCACTGATAATCTATTTTTTAAAGCCAAGTATAAATCTCATCAAGTTAGTGTTTTTAAACATTTTACATATACTCCCAAAAATCATAACTCAAGGCAGTAACAATTTAAACAACATGATTTTATTTGTGAACTCATGTTCAGCTATTCTTGAACTATTTTGCATTTTCTTGGATCATCAGTAATCAAAGCTCAGTAAATATTGGTCACATACACTGAGATTTACTTTTAAATTTCACTAAGATGAATAACTCACAAAAGACTCCTACAGATCATGTTTTTTCTTGCCATTTTAAGTCATATTTTGATGTAGCAAAGTGGTTATAATTGTATGAGTTGTTTACTTTAAATTAGTCTTCCAATTAATAATAAAATATAGGTTAAGACAATAAATTTACTAATCACATTCTCCACAGGCCTTTAAACATTGTGTATAGAATTAGAAATTCTGAAATATTAAAGGAAAGAAAAAAAACATAGGATGGACAACTAAAACATCTAAAACAAACAATGACAAAAATATGTAAATGTAAAATATATTTAAAATATTTAAAAGACTCTACTATGAGCACTTCACATGATATTTTGAGATTGCATTTCCCAAAACAATGAAATAACCCATAACATCACTCTATTGCACAAAAGAAATAAATTATAATTTATAATAATAATAATAATAATAAGAAAGAAGAAAATACTAATTAGTTAATGCCATTTTTCTTAAGTTCATGACATTAAATATCAATCAAAAAACTTTTTATTTCCCCAAAGACCAAAACATTCATAAAAAATATAGCTGCAAGCAGCGATTCAGGGCCAAGACCTTAGGGCTGTTTTAAGGGATTTTGATGTATGATTTGATATTATATTATTATTATTAGCTTAGTGTTGCTTAGTGGTATGCACCAGTAGGCAGACCAATAGACAGCCAGCTGTTGAAGTTTAGAAGTTCCAACAAGAATTTGACAACTTTTGCCCACTGTCGTCTAGACCAGCACGCACCACCCCATCTGCCCCCTGGCTGTCCGATGTACTCCGTGAACATCGCTCTAAACTCAGGGCTGCAGAGAGGAAATGGCATAAATCAAGAACACTCTACCGACCTCAGTGTGTATCAGTCTCTCCTCTCTTCCTTCTCTGCAAATGTGTTTCACTGCTAAAAACATCATATTACCACGACAAAATTAACAACTGTTGTGACGCTCGGACACTCTTCAAAACCTTCTCTTCTCTTCTTAATCCGCCTCCACCTCCTCCTCCATCGACTCTTACAGGTGACGACTTTGCAGTTTTCTTCACAAATAAGACAAGAACCATCAGTGACCAATTCTCCACACCGCAGACTGAGGATAACTTCACAACGACTAATGCTCACTCTTTCTCCTCCTTCTCTCCACTCTCAGAGACGGACGTTTCCAAACTTATCCTGTCCAGTCATCCTACTACTTGCCCACTTGATCCGATCCCCACTCACCTCCTTCAAGCGATTTCTTCTTCTTCAGTCATACCTTCACTTACTCACATTATCAACTCCTCTCTTCACTCTGGAACATTTCCCTCAGCATTTAAGCAGGCTCAGGTAAGCCCACTGCTGAAGAAACCATCTCTAAATCCAGCACTTCTAGAAAACTACAGACCGGTATCCCTTCTTCCATTCATTGCAAAGACACTTGAACGAGCTGTGTTCAACCAGCTCTCTATGTTTCTGAAGGTTACTGAAGCCCTGCGACTGGCAAGAGCAGCTTCAAAATCCTCAGTACTCATTTTGCTGGACCTGTCTGCTGCTTTTGACACTGTTAATCACCAGATTCTCCTGTCCACCCTCAGAAAGATGGGCATCTCTGGAACCGCACTCCAGTGGCTTAACTCCTACCTGTCTGATAGATCCTTCATGGTGTCTTGGAGGGGTGAAGTCTCTAAGTCACAACAACAACTTGCTACTGGGGTTCCTCAAGGCTCAGTACTTGGACCACTTCTCTTCTCCATCTACATGACGTCATTAGGATCTGTCATTCAGAAGCATGGCTTTTCCTATCACTGCTACGCTGATGACACTCAACTCTACTTCTCATTCCAACCAGATGACCCGACGGTAGTTGCTCGCATTTCAGCCTGTCTGAGTGACATTTCTAGCTGGATGAATGACCATCACCTTCAGCTCAACCTTACTAAGAGAGAACTGCTTGTGGTTCCAGCAAACCCATAGTTTCATCACAATTTCACCATCCAGTTAGGTACATCAACCATAACTCCTTCAAAAACAGCCAGAGACCTTGGAGTTATGATTGATGATCAGGCTAACTTTCTTAGAACACATTGCTAAAACTGCCCGGTCCTGCAGATTTGCTTTATACAGCATAAAGAAGATCAGGCCCTTTCTTTCGGGAACATGCTGCACAACTCCTTGTTGAAGCTCTTGTTTTATCCAGACCAGACTATTGCAATGCTCTCTTAGCAGGTCTTCCAGCCAGTTCTATCAAACCTTTACAATTAATCCAGAACGCGGCAGCAAGATTAATTTTTAATGAGCCGAAAATAATGCATGTCACACCTCTGTTTATCAATTGCACTGGCTACTAATAGCTGCTCGCATAAAATTCAAGGCATTGATGTTTGCCTACAAAACCACCAAAAATGGAAGGAAATTTTTATTTTTTATTTAAATATAGTATTTATTCATCTTGGTTAATGTTAGGTATGTGTTTACTGCATAAAGTAATGTTAACATACTAAACATGTGTTAGTAACCTACATTTATCATATATAAATAATCATTGACCTACATTAATAAGTGCTGTAATGCTGTTTATGAATTATAACAATTTTTTTTTTCAAGTGTTATTAACGGTCAAAGTAATATTCAAAATCAAGTTATTATTTCTCTCCCCCTCAGAATTTTTTTTTAGATTTCAGACTCAGAAAAAAAAAAAAAAAAAACCCTTTAAATATAAATCTGTAAATCTCTCGTGCTTCATGTTAGTGGTCGACAATGTGGCAGAAAACATTCCCTTCATATTATTGATACTAAAATTAATATAGCAAAACTGTTCATTTGAATCAACTCGTTTCATTCAAATTAAATTAATATTTGACTGTTTGAAATGCAAGTGCAAATATGTGACCAAAATGTCACTGGTTCTAGCGTCACATGTTTGAGCTTTCGTGTTTACTGTTACACATCTTATGTTTGTGCGTTGATCAGTTGTAAATAAAAGTTAAAATTAAGTCTGAATTTATGAATGATGCACTAACCTGTCAATCTCTTAATTCTCGGAAAAGATCAGGATGAGCAAGCAACAAATGCTTAGAATGATTTGATGTGTTGCCTCCTGTGGTCAGTTAGTTCACCTTTATCATCTGTTTTGTATGCAAAGTAATGCTATATTGCACTTCTACTGTTCTCTGTATTTATTAGTTTCGGGTACGTTTAATAGAGATCCATGTCTGTTTGGTGTTGTTCTTCAGGTTTACTGGTTTACCATCAATTTGGGAAGCACTGCCACCTACAGGTGAACTTCAGAACAGCAGCACATGAAATACCGAATTGAGCTAAATTATGATATCGTACCATTTGAAATATAATATATACCGGTATTTTTCCAGTACCGGTATACCGCACATCCCTCAGCACATGAAATTCATTATTGGGATATGTTTTGTTATCGTTCTTTTTGAATCAGCTTAAAACACATCTCTTCCATCTTTATTTGACCCTCTAACTTTAGCACTCACTATTCTAATTCTATTCTTAAAAAAAAAAAATTATGAGAAGATGAGTTCTTGGTAGCTTTTAAAAAAAAAAAAAAACTGTTTTATTTTCATTTATTATATAATTAAAAAAAAAAAAAAAAAGACCTCATACTCTAGCTTGCTCTATTCTTTTTCTATTCTATCTGTTTCGTTTTTTATTTATTATATTATTTAAAAGCCCTTGCTATGTGTACTGTGTTTAAGCTAACTGAGACTTGTTATAGCACTTGTATATCATTGCTCTTTTGTTGATTTTGATTGCTTCCATTGTCCTCATTTGTAAGTCGCTTTGGATAAAAGCGTCTGCTAAATGACTAAATGTAAATATAAATTTATCTTCATCTTGAATTTGAAGAAGTTTCCTCGTCACTTTCATGGTTTGATGATGTTCTTTGAATTTGCATAACTTCCATGTTGTGCGTGAATGTTATTTTTTAAAGTATTTAGGCTTATACAATCGCAATCCAATGACAGGGACGCACATTTTGAAGGACAATAGCCTATAGGATGCATTTTGAATGTCCGGTAGTCAATAACATTATAGTCCAGTCTTGTCTAGTTAACGAAGACACGGCATAAATTTCGTCATTATTTCGTCATCAGATATTATTTTTAGCTCATCAACGTCTCGTCTTAGTCACAGAAAAAAATTTCGTTTACGAATATTTTTCATCGTCATCTTCTTTAACGAAATTAACACTGAAGCACAAAACTGGTCTCGTTAGATTTAGTGGGTCATGTCGAGTCGAATGATATCCAATTTTCCTGTGTCAACCATTTTAGGCGTCGGCCATTTTGAATTATGTTCTAAAATGCTGTATTTTTGACTGAACTTCCTGTCCGCCATTTTGATTCATGTTGAAATCTACTTTTTCGAACTCCTCTTAGATTGTTGGTCCCATTTTCACAAAATTTGGCTCGGATCATCTTCAGACCAAGCTGGCAAAAAGTTATGGGATTTTGTGTCGATATACGCAACGGTTTTTGTTTAGCACATGAACGAATTTGCTGGAAAGATGCCAAACTGCATCTGAGGGGGCTGTATCTCTGTAAAGGTTTGGCATATTTACACCAAACTGTGTATGTTCCATTATCACCTCACACATCAGTTTGGTAACAGCGCCACCTATTGGCCAAGAGTGATAAACCATTCATTAACCTTTAATTATGAAATTTCCAAAAATGCTAATAACTTTTGATTGCATTAGGCTATTTTAATGAAACTGGTCTCAAAATATTCATTGGGTCATGCCGACAACAGGCATACCAATTTTTTAGTGGGAAATCTGAAGGCCCTGTCTGCCATTTTGATTTATGTTAAAAACCTACTTTTTCTAACTCCTCCTTGACCTGTTGGTCCGATTTTCACCAAAATCGAGTCAGATCATCTTCAGACTGTGCTGACAAAAAGTTATGCATTTCATGTCGATTGACAAAAACCGTTTTCGTACAGTACAGTTTACAAATTTTAGACATGTAGCCAAAATGAGTCTGTGGCTATATCTTTGCGAAGCTTGACATAATGACAACAAACTTTGTTTGTGCCATTGTCACCTCACACAGAACACACCAAGATGATTTGATTACAGCGCCACCTGTTGGTCAAAATTGATGAGCCATTAAATCATATTACTAGAGGTTGAATTTATGATTTTTTAGCCATTTCAATTACAATCATCCTAAATACAGAGCAAAGTGTTTTGATTAAATGGCAATGTATTTTTTTAATGTGGTTTTGCTTGATTTTTCTGGTTTTTTTTTTTGTTTCTGTATTACATTCTTCCAATTACATTTGAAGTTATTTTGGTGGTATCAGGAAAAGATGCCACAAAACGCGTATCCGTGTTTGTCGACCCCAGAGGGTTAAAGTGATTATTAAATTGTGAATATGGATATTTTTCTTACAAAAATGCATCAACTTGCTACAGAAGGCCTATGTTCACCCCCCCTGGAGCCGTGTGAGACACTTTTTTTTCTTCTATGGAAGGGCACTTTTATTTTCACGTCTTTTGAACTGAAGGAATGCAACACCCATTGAGTTCCATGAAACAGCTTGAAATATCAAAGACAATTTTTAATATAAACTCCGACTGGATTTGTCTGAAAGAAGAAAGTCATATACACCTAGGATGCCTTTGGTGGTGAGTAAAACGCAGCCTAATTTTCATTTTTGGGTGAACTAACCCTTTAAGATATGAACAATAGACGTTTAGATTTGTGCAACAACTCAATAACTATGATCATAATCTGAAGTACACAAACTCCAATAGAAATGTCCACTACTGATAAAAAGGTAAGCTAAGTTTCTACAATAATCACAAACTGTTTTTGTTTGTGTAAATCCTTCAGTTTTATCAAGCAGTTCACATTCCATGAATTTTTTTTTTTTTTTTTTTTCTGAAATGCACTTAAGTCATAACTTCCTCTATATACCCATATTGACATTCTGTGCTCCATGAACTCCTATAAAGGAGCTCACACACCGATATATATATATATATATATATATATATATATATATATATAGATAATATATATATATATATATATATATATATATATATATATATATATTTTTTTTTTTTTTTTTTTTTTTTTTTTTTTTTTGAAGCACTGATTAACCTAAATACAATTCACTTTCAAATTTGTTCAAAAACTCTGTAACTACAGTCATAATCCTAGGTCCACAAATTACTATGTAAATGTGAAATACTGACAAAATGGTAAGCTAGAGTCTACATTTGTTGCAAAACTGTTTAGTTGTTGTGTAAATTTTCAATTTTATCAAGCAGTTGACACTCCATGAGTGTTTTTAAATGTTTTATTTATTTTTATTTCCAGATTTCTGAAACGCACTGTAGTCATATTTTTTCTGAAGTTTTTATGCACTGCTGAGTCTGGTTCCTCCCAAGGTTTCTTCCTATACCACTCTGCTGATGATGCTCCACCTTAGGGAGTTGTTCCTTGCCACTGTCGCCTTCTGGCTAGCTCACTGGGCTATTAAGGCACAATATTTTCAATGTAAACTGAGTAAATGTCTTAAATGTCTTAAATGTAAATGTATTTAAAATAAAAATGGGGGGTCATAAAATGGTTGTTAATGGGCAAAGCATGTGAAAGTAATTTATTTAACTTGTACTATTATTCAAAAAAGTCTATTTTACTTTATATATTCCTCCCATTTAGCAATTCACTTTATCTAAATGCATGTCTTTAACTTTGCATTCATTTTATATATTGAATGTGGTACTATCTAACCCATTTCACACATCATCAAAAACTACATCATCAAAAAGATCTTATCAGTCCAGAATAAATAATACATACATAAAAAAAAAAAAAATTCCTCATACCCAAAATAAGAAGTAAAATACATAAAAACCAAGTACACAATAAGCTATAACTCATTCCTCAAAGTAATGGCTGCAGGAACAGAACTATTTTTGTGTCTTTTTGTTCTACACCTCGGGATTATAAACCTACGCCCAGAGGGTAGAAGCATGTCAACATATTCTGTTACACCAAATACACAAGATAATGATCTTTTAAAAAGCATCATATGACCCCTTTAATATTATTTATTTATTTACTTTACAACATGCATGCATAGAACAAAGTTGGCAAAATAAATTTCTTAACATGATTTGAGCAAACGAAGCAATGATTACCAATCAGGATTTTTGTGCCCCCGATCCGATCCGTGCCATTTGAAGAAGTATTTATATTTATATGGAAACTAGATTTTGGCACATGAAATGTGGAGAAGGAGCCAGAGTAAGTGCAGAAGGTTAAGCTTTACCAGCTGGATATAGTTGGCCTCACTTCCACACACAGCTTGGGTTCGGGAAACCAAACTCCAGGACAGGGATTGGACTTTCTCCTTCTCTGGAGTCCCACAGGGTGAGAGACATTGAGCGAGTGTGGGAATACTTGCAAGTCCCCACCTTGGCACTGCTGTTTTGGGGTTTTGTACGGTAGATGAAAGGGTCACCTCAGTGTGTGTGATGCAGGTGGAAAGGCTCTGACCTAGGAAGCTGCAAGACAGACTCAGGAAGCCCAAACAAACTGAGGTTGAACTGGAAACATCCAGCAGAAACTCCTGTCCTGAATATTTAAAACCAGCATTGAGGGAGACTGTCAGTCAGAAAGAGGAGGAATTTGGGGTTTGGTTATCCTGTGGGTTTCTTGATTCTGCCAACAGGGTATCTGCACGCTAGAAAGATTGCAGCCGCAATGGTCTTGGAAACAAAACCTTGGTCATGGAAGCAGCTCAGAGAAGTCATGGAGAAAGACATTTGAAAGACAAAGAGGTTCTGGCAAACCGTCAGGTGGCTTAGGTGGGGAAAGTGTGAACTGGTCTGGTCCATGCTAAGTCAACTTTCTGAACTCAATTGGCGATGTAGTCTGAATATCTGAGGGGCTTCTTAACCCGGAGGACATGCCCTCTCTGAAAGAGGCAGTGCTGGAGGATTTGGGGAATCCCTGGCCCATTTCCCTGGCGAAAGTCAATGAGGTAGGGAAAAAAAAGGTGGACGAAATCTGCCTAAGAAAGCTTATGCCAGAGTGTTGGAAAGGAGAAGCAGACTGATTGTCGAACCTTGTCTGGAGTAGGGAACAATGCAGATTCTGTCCTGGATGTGGAACAGTGGACTAGCTTTTTACCCTGGCAATGATCCCGGATGGGTCAAGGGAATTTGTTTATCCAATCTAAATATGTTTTGTGAACTTAGAGAATGCTTATGATCATGTACCCTGAGGTGTCTTGTGGGAGGCACTTTGGGATAACATGGGTACAAGTGGCCAAAATTAGTTTTCTCTGGAGGGTGTCTGGGCATACCCTGAGAGACAGTGCGATGCTTGGAAGGATCCCGTTGAGGTGGTTAGAACATCTGGTTAGTATGCCTCCTGAACACCTTCCAGGGTACAAATTGAGAAAAAATAAAATAAAATATATAAATAAATTATGAGGCACTGAGTGGGCCTAGAAGACACATACCTGTCAGAGATACCTGTTCTATTTGGATATGTTCTTTGAAATCACACGATAAAATGCAGCCAAATATGGCACCATGAAACAGATGTTATTTCAAGTTATATAAAAAAAAAAAGTCACTTTAGCAATATTCCAACTTGTGATCTCTCACATTTAATGCAAGAAATATTACTCTGCGCCACTGCTCAAATCAAAGTAGTCTGTAGGAATCACCCATGGTTGCTCACACTGGCTATGAATATGTTCCATTAATATTTGAAAACCATTAGGCATATACATACTTCTATCTTCATTTTAAGTATATTAATTATCTAAATTTCAGAATGAACACTTTATTCTTTTATCATCATTCATCAGATATAATGTACAGCACAGGCTCAGAGAACTCAGAATATGTTAAACAGAGAGCACATTCAAGATGTACATTTATTATTTATTCTTCATCATTTTCTGTCCAATATATCTAATCAAATACCCATTCTTCTTCTTCTTTCTGTCTATGACATCGGGCACATCTGTCTATCCCACAATTACACATTCATTCTGTAAGGTTTTGTAATGCAAGTGTCCTACAGAACAACAATGCAAGGTGACAGACTCAATCAAGACACAGCACTGCACTGTCTGCCATTTGTGTGTGTGTGTGTGTGTGTGTGTGTGTTTGTGGGCAGGGATGGGCTTTCTGGTCCACTTTCAGAACAAGAGTGTAATCTAGCCCATTTCTCCCTTTTCTCTTTCTCTGCTCTCTTTCTGATTATGAAACTCATTAAGTCCATATTGATTTTGCTGAAGAACACCAACATGCATGTAAAGTGCAAGTTTGCAGGTGATTTGTCAGAAGGGGGATCTATGGCAGACAAGGGGCGTAAGCATGTGCAGCTATAGTAAGCCTAAACCAAACACAGACTGTGAAGAAATTCTAAGTTTCTAAGAGCATATAGTTTCAATCATATTATTATTATTATTATTATTTTTACATCAACAAAATTACATACATTAAATAAGCAAGATATAAAAAGGAAAAATAAGATTAGAAGTGACAGGAATAATGAGCATAAGTTTAGTAATAGGGCTAGATGACACACTGTTCCTCATGCTGTGTTGCTTGTCACACGTATGGACACACACATAAACAACAACAACAACAAAACATTCAAAACATGCATGGGTCACATTAACTGTTTCACAGAGAGCCGGATTGTGAACCCCACCCCCTCATTAGTAACAAGGCCAGTGTGACAGTAAAGTAATTAGCCTGCCCTAATGCACTCAGCTATCTCTTTGACTGGATGACTGCTCAAGGCATTGCTATTAAGTTTTGAAGGTTTTTAATTTGAGTGGAACGTGGCATCTATCTGTGAATTAGCCAGAGAGAGAGAGAGAGAGAGAGAGTGAGAGAGAGAGCGAGAGAGAGAAGAGAGTGTGTCGGGGCAAGGCCCTTTTCTCTGCCCTCATCAGTTCTCTAATTAGCTTCATTTTGTGTTATCTTTCATGATAAAGTAAGAAAGAATGTACATGGCTAGAGATCATGTCACTCTCATCGCTCTCTCTGAATAACTCAACAAGAACTTCTGGCAATTTAATTGAAAATCTCACAGAATTTCATTTAAATGTTACCACCCTTGAATATTTTTTTTTATATGTTGTCCTGTTGTCTTTTAAAATTTGGACATTGAATCTGTAATAAAGTTTGATTGATTGATTGAGTGATTAATTTTTGTGCCAGACTAGTGGCATTGAATATTAGTGTGTTGTTATGTGCTATGTTCTGTGTATGTGTTTAAGTGGTTACAATTATTAATAGTATACATTTGCAATTTTTAGGGGTGGGCAAGTTAACGCAGTGTTATCGCGTTAAACACATTAATTAATTAAACCTGACAATTATTTTTATTGTGCATTAACACAGTTTTTATTAGTTTTATTATTATTATTTTGAAAGTCTGTTGCTCACTGGCTCTGAAAACACATACAGACAAACCATGGGACACAGGATGGGTGGGATGTTGATCAGTACTGGTTTGGGATGGGCGTCATCATGCATCTCAACCAATGACAGCATTTAGGGTGGGTCTAACACCGTGTCTACACCGGACGCGAGCGGTGGGGTGCGGTGCAACGAAATACTATAGAAACCATTATAATCGGTGATGTGTTCTACACTGGATTGCGGCATGGTGTGACACAACAATCCCTGACAATAAACTGCTGTCTCGTTCTACCTATGACGTACTGACACAAAATTCTAATGATTTGCATTTGCAGGTCGCTTTGTCGCATGATGCATCCAGTCATTGTAGACATTAGCTGTTGCGGCACATCCAGTGTTGACAGCATCAATGATTATAATGAGTTCAGTATTTTGTCGCCTTGCGCTGCACTGCTCGCGTCCGGTGTAGACATGGTGTCAAGGCGCACCATCACAAAAATACATGAGTTATATGAGTATGTAAAGGAGGTTTTAATTTGATTGCATTAGTGTTAAAGTTGAGATTTACAAGAAATATTTTAACTGCTACTATTTAAAGGGAATACTGCTGTAAAAAAGCACCTTATTTGTTTATAGTGTTTGAAAACCAAATGTTACTGCACTTTTGTACAAACAGCAGTACTCTTAAAATAAAAATGTGTAATATATCATACTTTTGAATTCATTATTGAATTTTGTGCATAACAATGCGATTAAATTCAGAGAGAAAAAAAAATCATGTGATTAATTGTGATTATAAATTGTAATCGTTGCCCGGCATTAGTCATTTTATGTAATGATCAGGATGAAACTACGACCTCTGTGCCAGTGGGCATTACATGTCAGGTGCTTCAGATGCCTGTGTTATGAATCCTGTTGAATTAAGTCTTATATGTGAGACATTGTGTTATTTATGTGAACTGCTGCTAGCAGAGCAGCCTGTGATAGAACCATTATTGATTTAATTATCATTTTAATTTTATGAGAAAGGCCCATTATTTCTGTAACCAACATATATTGTTTGTATGAGAAAATCACTGTTTCAATGTGTTTCAATTTGATGAAATCAAACGTATGTCTGTGTATGTCTGCCAAATGTAAGATGTAAGAAGGAAACATAACTATTTTACTAGTGTGTGATTTCTTACAAAAATTAGCCATTGTTATTTCCATAAAAAAAAAGATTTGTATGAAAAAAATAAGTATGAAGCCCCATCCATAAACCCTTCCCTCAGTAAGGCGAGATTAGATTGTACGGAAATATACGAATTATGTTGTATGAATTCAGACAACAAATTAAAATAGCAACACAGGCTCATTGGAAAAATTTACCTGTGACATAATTTCTGTAAAAAATTATATTACATTGCTTCTTGCACATTTTTTGACACTTTAAAAAAGTGACATATCCAATGAGTGGGCTACAAAAGCATCCAGTTTTACCCAAAACAGTTGAACGTGAATCTGGTAACATTTTATTAGATTGGTTGTTGTATATATTGTGGTGCAGATGCATCACTCTCCATGCAGCTATTTGACACAAGATTCTGTTGGTGGCCCTGCTCTGGAGGAAACCAACATGGGTTCGCAGAGCTGTCTCGGCTGCTCTCAGCATCCCCGTGGGCCATTCCCCTGAGATGGGACCTCCTTTCTCAGGCGAACAGAAGGAACAGCCTGAGCTGTGGGCTCTGCACCTCTGGCCTCTCGATGGGAGCCTGCGGTCTCCCCGAGAGGGTGCTAAATACAATATCTCAGGCTAAAACACCCTCTACAAGATGGCTCTATGCCTTTAAATGGTCTGTCTTCTCTGCCTGGTGTACGGCCCACGGAGTAGACCCATTTTCCTGCGACATATCTCTGATACTGTCCTTCCTGCAAGAGCTGTTGGATAAGGGTCGTTTCCCCTCCACGCTCAAGGTCTATGAAGCCAGCCATAGCAGCCTCACACACTCTTACAGCTGTCCAGTCTGTGGGCAGGAACAACCTAGTTGTTCATTTTTTTAAGGGGTCTAGGAGGCTAAACCCGCCTCACCCTATCACCGTCCCTACATGGGACCTGCCCCACGGTGTTGAAAAGTCCTCCCTTTGAGCCACTACAGTCCGTTGACCTTCGTCCCCTGATGCTAAAAACCGCTCTGCTACTGACGGTAGCATTGGGTAAAGCGTATGGGAGATCTCTGTGAGCCCCACCTGCCTCAAATTCTGGCTCAACGACTCCAAGGTCATACTGAAGCCAAGGCATGGTTATGTACCTAAATAGCTCAGGTAATAGCTCTATCGATGATTCTTCCGTTGATATTTTTTTTGTTTCTTTTTTGGTTTGGGGAAGGAGAGATGGATGAATTTACTCTACCCCTGTAATAGCTCTTTTGGTGCTTCGGAACAGCTTTTTGTATCCTTTGGTGACCGCACCAAAGGGTCTCTGGTCTCCGGTCATGAAGCAAAGTCTTTCCAAATGTATAATTGACACTATCATGCTAGCATACTCTTCTCTGGGCCTACAATGCCTACAAGGAATCTAGTGGTGTGTCCATTGCAGAGATTT
>NC_056576.1:22352487-22352615 GCF_018340385.1 Cyprinus carpio
CGTGTGTTGTGTGTGTGTGTGTGTGTGTGTGAGTGCGTGTGTTGTGTGTGTGTGTGAGTTGTGTGAGTTGTGTGAGTGTGTGTGAGTGTGTGAGTGTGTGAGTTGTGTGTGTGTGTGTGAGTGCGTGA
>NC_056576.1:22352628-22376713 GCF_018340385.1 Cyprinus carpio
GCTCAACTAATATCTCCCTGTTAGCTGACGCTTGTTGATTCAGTTCACTGGGACATCGCCTAAACAGTTTCATTTTTTTGGAATCATGGGAGTTTTCGACTCGGAGAACAGCTGTAATCGTGATGTCATTCTAATTTGGGGATGAATCGTTTTGGTGCATTTGGCGATCTATTTAAAAGGTTATTTTGAAAAGACTCAGTGGTTTGTTCATGCATCAGACACCGCTTCTGCCTGTCGAGCAACATGATATATTATAAGGATAACGATATTTTTTGAAAGTAGTTGAAGTGATAAAGTACGATCTTATGCTTTTGAATTTAGTGAAGTAAAAGTAAAAGTTACTCAAAATAAAACTACGCCGTTAAAGTACAGATCCGTGAAAAATGACTAAGTATACAACGAAGTAAGCTACTCTGTTACTGTCCACCATGTGGTGTGGGTGTGGTGTGTGATTCTCTGCGTGACTGTATTTTTGTGTAAATGGTGTTTTAGTATTGTTTTTTTTTTTGGTGTTTTGTGAGTGTGTTGACTCTGCGTGGCATGTTGGTGTGTGTGTTTGTGTGTGTGACTGTGTGTGTGTGAGACTCTGCGTGTGTGTGTGTGTGTATGTAAGTGTGTGACTCTGCATGTGCATGTTTGTGTGTGTGACTCTTCATGTGACTGTGTGATAGTGTGTGACTCTGTGTGCGTGTGACTTTATGTGTGTGTGAGTGTGTGACTCTGCGTGTGTGTGTGTCCCTCACCTAGTGTGTGACTCTGGCGGAGCGTCTGTGTCACTGTACGAGTGCGCCATCCTGCAGGTTGAACATTACACATTCAGATAGCCAACAGCATCAGCGGTACTGTTGAAAGCTTCTAAGCACTCGAGGCGGGTGACGGTGTTTACCACGTAAGAACTCCCTGAAGAGTTGTAAAATCACTGTGATAGGCATTAAACAGCTGCAGCACGTGTGATGTCAGACAGGGCCTCTCGCAAGACTCAGTCACACACTGAGAATCTGGCGGCCAGCAGCTGTTTGCTTTAATTTGCAGGTCATCAAGCTGATCTTAGATTTCTGTTTGGCCCCTGAGTGTGGAATCCACGCCTTTCTAGTCTCTGTTTCGGCATGTGACTAGGCGAGCGTACGTAATCTCGAGAGGAGCGGCTAGCCATCTCTCCTTCCGTCGGGCGCGCGGTCTCGTGGACTAGCACCGTCGCAGCGAGGTCTTGACTCAATTCCTGCGTTTCCTCGGCTCACGTCTTGCCCCTGCCCCCCTCTCCAGTTGGTAGAGCTCCCTACCCTTATGATATGACGGAAGGCAAGGAAGAAATGAAGAATGAAGGAATAAAAGGATGACCATGGGAATAATTCTTGACCCCTCAAGCGCCACTTGAAAGTGTCAGCCGCACCGCTAAAGGGATCTGCACTGAGTTTTAGTTTTGTTTATTAAGCCGTCATAAAAAATATTATAAAGCAAGATCCCTTTGACATATGGTGACATGTATGTTTTTGAAAATCAAGTAAATATAAATGTAAATTAATATGACAGATGTAATGGGGAGAGAATGTAGAACGTGCTCACAGTTAGTCGATAAAACCGTGCCGCAAAGCCAGACACTCTGACTCCCAGGAATCCCCGCCCCCCCCCCTCGCGGTGCCCAATCAGAGACTGAATTGCGATGCTCGATGGGTTCCTCCGTCACAGGAGGAGGAGCGAAGCACGAGGAGGATATTAAGAAGCACCCCCACTCAGCTCAGTGGCCGTGCACTGAGAACTGATCTTAGTGTTCCACATTCCCTGCGGACAGCTCACACTTCTCAACAAATTCTTGTGATTTGTAAATACCCTTACATAATTCGAATTTCCTATTTGAGTTAAATCTTTTTATCTCACGTTTTTTTAATCTCAAAGTCATTTTTTTTTCACATTCATTCATTTTCAAATAAATGTTGTACAATATTGAGTAATATATGATACTGTAGACATTGTTATGCGTAGGTTTATTTTACTTTTATATATGTAGTCCTATAACACCTCTCTGCTCGGTAATATGAGGGGTTCCGTGCAGTACATTTTTTGTGACCCATCTGGACATTTTTAGGTTCCTATGAGGAAACAAGTGTGTGGTTGGGTCTTGTGCGTGAGTACGTGTAGGGGTGTGGTGAGTGCGTTTTTTGTTTGTGTGTGGATGTGTGCGTGTGTTTGAGGGGGGTGGGTGAGGTGTGGGGAGGTTGAGGTGCGTGGTTGTGTGAGTGTGTGATGTTGTGTGAGTGTGTAGTTGTGTGAGTGTGTGATTGTGTTGTGTGTGTGTGAGTGTTGGTTGTGCGTGTGGGGGTGTGTGTGTGTGTGTGTTTGTGTGTGTGTGGGTGTGGTGTAGTGTGTGTTTTTGTTTGAGTTTGTGTGTAGTTCGCAGTCCTCAGCGCTGTTGTCCCCGTTTGCCACAGGAACGCTCCGAGAGCCGGAAGGCTGTAGTCCTTGGAGTCATGCAGCAGGATTAACTGAAGAAGCTGCTCGTTACACAACACACCTGGAACATCCACTTCAGCCAACGGGACGCTGAATCCATGACGACCTGACATCATGACTGAGCGTGACACATCACGTGGCGCTGAGCACGTATGTTCTACAGACAGTGACCTGGACACACGTGTGTGTGTGGGTTTTGTGGGCGTGTGTGTGTGTGTGTGTAAGTGAAATCCAGACTTTCCTTCAAACGCCGGTGTCTGGATTCAAAAACAAAACGCAATATGAAATGAATTTGGTTCATAAATGGTTGAATTTGACAACATTAACATGCTATTGTCCTGTTTATCTCCGCAGAGCTGCTTTTGAATCATTTTATATATATATTTACTCAAGAAATATTCTAAACGGTGACTTCAACTTCCACCAAAAGTCATTTTCTGGTTAAGATATCCGTACTTTTACCTAGCAGTGGATGTAAGTAACTGAAAGTCACACTTGAGTAAGTAACAGTAAATGATTTGAACATGCGCTGAACAACGCTCTGTATATGTTTCAAGAGCTCGTGGGTGAGGTGTGATAGTGTTGTGTCTGCTTCTCAAACGCTCAGAACTGACTGCTGGGGACGCTCACTCCAGCTTGATGTCTCCTCCAGGGTTTCTCCGTGATCCTCAAGGGTCGGCTGCCCTGGCGCCCCGCTGGGCGCTGGAAGCTCAGGCCCAACTTCTTGCTGCCCATCCTCCACAGTGTATGGAAGATGGGATTGACTTTATTATACTCTATATCCTTCCTGATGACGGCAGTCCAGCAGTTCCTGAGACCAGAGCGCAGGTTCACGCCTGCCACTCATTCAAAACAACACATTCACAGCGAGAGCCACTGGAAAACCCCCCTCACCTGAATATATATATATGTACTGGGATGGGACGGGTTCTATTCATAAAACTCCTAGATAGCTACAATATACCATAAGCTCCTGGATGGCTAATGTCCAAATCGTAATTGCAAGAATGGTGCAAGAATGCAGATTTCATGTTAAATAGTTTTTAAACAGGTTTTTTTTAACTCGGGGTTTCGGTTAGGGTTAGCACATTAGAGTCTTTTTTTTTTTTTTAAGTATTTAAAAATACTAGTTAAATAACTAAAAAAAAACATCCAGTACATTTCTGTACACTTAGAAACACATGGACCACCATCATATGTCTACTTCAAATTTCTTTTTAGAGAAGTCTTATTTTTAGTGCTATAAACACGTGATGTGTGTTCCATTCATACTGGAAGCCAGAGGGCGCCCTCGTGCAGAAAATCCACATATGCATCACAGAAGTAATAGAATTATTGACGCTCCAGGAAATTCCTTATATGGAAGATTGTTGATTATTTTTTATTTTTTAGACTGTTAAGTCAATAATCCACTTTAAACGATCTGCTCTCAGTAACTGTGCATCTACATGTCCACTAGCAGTCATCAGAGTACTAGTGACTGTCTGCTTAATATCTGCTCACACTAGATTGATAACCAAATCTACTGACCTGCAGAGTCCACAAGTGTAAGTATGTCAACTTATTCCACTTACCCTAACTTAAGAGTCTACTAATGCTCTAATTAGAGTTAGTGGACATGTAGTTAGGTAGGTACTAGTTATGCTGCGTTCCAGGCAGGTTTTTTTGCCCTTAAATCATGACTTCAATCCATGACTTTGTAGCATTCCAGGCAAGTCACACCAAACTGCCGTGAGCGCAAGGAATTTTAGAAGCATAGTGATTATAAAATTCTATTGCAACGTTTATAAGGTACCCGTGTACCACCTGCATAAACACTGCATCCGTAGGCAATATAATCCCCGTAGGGGCTGCCATTGTTGTTTCTCGGGCCTATGTGACGTCAGATTTCTCGTACCTGTGGAGCACAGCACGATCTAGGTGCTAAGAGTCCACGGTGGGAAGTTCTCTGTTTCAATCGCGGTTCCAGTGCCCTTTCACGGGTAGAAGTTTGGAAAAACACGAATTGGTTACGGGGTTACCTTGTAACACAGCAATAGTAGATTGTCTGACGTGGACTCTCAAGATAATGTGTTAGCCCAACTAATTCAATTTAATAAGACTGACACTAAAATTACAATGTGAAGTTAATAGTCGACAGTAAAGGAAACTATGAAGAACATAAAAGCATCTACAGCTGATGTTTGAGTTGTGAAATGTGAGCGTGGTAGCTCTGCTTCATTCTGTCCGTGAATGATTCTGGTTTTCCTTAGCAAACACTGCTGAACCAGTTGCAATCATCACTGGGAGCCGCAACCCACTTTCGTCCGGAGTGTGTGAGGTCATGAGGATGATGGCACATTACCGTTTGTCTCTGAGCCTGCATACATCCGTGGATGAGGAATGGGCTGCGCTGGAGCGTCGGCTCGGTCCTGCTGACCCTTGTTTACGGTGACCAGCTTGAGTCCTCCGGAGCCCAATGAAGCCAGCCGCCGCTGGAGTCAGCACAGTCATGACCCCCAACCTCTCACAGCGCAAAGCTTCCTAGGCGCAACACAACACCACACTGCTCATATACCTTTTATTTATATTGTGACCCTGTGTACCACAAAACCAGTCATATGGTCATTTTTTTTTGAAATTGAGATTTATGCATCACTGAATAAATAAAACTTTCCATTGATGATATGGTTTGTGAGGAAGACAATATTTGGAGAAATATTAAGATAATTCCTTAAAATTGTCCAAAATGAATTTCTTAGCATGCATATTACTAAATTTACATGATGTTTGGCTAAATAAAATTGATATTGTGACCCATAGCAATGTAAATTGTTGTTCTATTGTTACAAATATACCTGTGCTACTTATGATGCTCTGTGCTGCAGGACACATTAACATCGCCGGTGTCGTTCCAAATTATCTGCAGTGACACTCATAGATTCCCGGGTACAATACAGAGCAGATTTTGTTTGTGTATTTTTCTCATCTTCTTTTTAGATAACTGGTATCACCTCGACAGTTTTGTGTCGTAGGTTGTGCCATGTCGTCTTCGGGTACAATGGAAACCTACTTAAAGAGGTTGTGTCCACAATTATTAAGACAAGTCACAGTTCTCATGAAATATGGTGAGGAAGAAAGATCTTTTCTGAAGGATGAAAAGTATGGAAACAAATGCAATGTCTTCGCCAAAAGGCATCGAAACAAAACAATATTTCGCAAAAGCAAATAGACATGATGAACTGTCAAAAAAGATTTGTGAGTGACTTAGGCACAGGAAGATTTTTGGTCGTAAGGAGTTATTAATGAAAGTTTCTGTCAAAACAAATTAACGTATTGTAATGCCAGCCACTGCTGTAAAAGCCACGCGATCATCAGACAGGTGTTTTGGAGCTAAGGAGTCTCAAGATCCTCTCCATGCAGACTGGCAGTTGTGTGTAAAGATGCGTTTCAGTCAACCTCACAAAGAGAAACCTGCACAGTGGCTGATAGAAACCACATGAAGACTTGTTTTAAATAGTTTTATTCATGCTAAAGCTGCAGTACAATGGATGGTTTGCAGAAATAAATGGATTCGACTCATTTAGGGTGTCAAAAGACTTCTGCAAGATCTGTGGGAGTTCAATAACTGACCATTTTTGCTGTGGTTATAAAAATGTGAGAAACAAAACAAACAAAAATCTAACTTTTTATTGTACCGAAATCCAATGATATGTCACTGCATAATAATTGGAAACGCCTTGTGTATATATCAATATATATATATATAACCAAATTGTTTGTCTTTCAGGGTCAAAGTCTTTGGTCAAATAACGTACATTGTTCTCCTACTCCCTTATGTTTTCCCTTGTTTCCCTGTTTCCCTTGTCAGATGCACCTGCATGTAAAAAAAAAAGCAATGTAGCAGCCTCAATGTTTGAGCAAGATGTATCAAGGATTTTTGTTAGTCACTTAAGACTTCTCACATAATCAATGATTGTGATTGTGATCAAAAATTGTGTATTTTTGCTGATGAACAAAAGTATGGAGTGAACGATTAGTCAATAATAATTCAGCAAAAAGACAAGATGCGCATGCATATCTCAATTTGGCTGTGCCGGTTGGCAGATTTTTACCACCACGGTGGTTAATGGACCAACTACCGCCGGTGGCGCGGTGTTTGATGCATATTCTAATCGATATTAATTATATTATATCATATATATATATATATATACCAACCCGATGCCAAAAAAAGTTGGGACACTGTACAACTTGTGAATAAAAACAAAATGCAATACTGTGGAGTTTCTAAATTCAATATGTAGTCAGACATACAACATAGACTGGACATATCAAGTTAAACTGAGAAAATAAGTGATTTTAAATTTCATGGCATCAAACACCTCTCAAAGTTGGGACAAGGCCATGTTTTCCACTGTGGGCATCCCCTCTTCTTTTATAACAGCTGCAAACTTCTGGGGATGAGGAGACAGGTGCTAAGTTTAGCATCGGAATGTTGTCCCAAATTGAGCTGAGTATGTGGTCTGGCATTGGTAATGTTGAAAAATGCAAGGTCTTCCCTGAAAGAGACCACGTCCTGGACTGGGAGCATAGGTTGTTTTAGACGTAAATCTATCTTTCAGCATTGATGGTGCCTTTCCAGAGGTGTGTAAAGCTGCCCATGGCCACACGAATACTCATGACAACCCCATACAATCAGAGATGAGGCTTCTGAATGAGCGATGATAACACTTGGGTTGTCCTTGTCCTCTTTATTCCGCTTACATGTTGTCCCAGTTTTCCACAAAGAACTTCAAATTTTGATTTGTGTGACCACAGAAACAGTTTTAACACTTTGCTACAGTCCATTTTAAATGGCTCCTTGGACCAAGAAACGCTGTGCTTCTGGGGATCATGTGT
The DNA here is from genome assembly GCF_018340385.1 of Cyprinus carpio. Classification (NCBI taxonomy): domain Eukaryota; kingdom Metazoa; phylum Chordata; class Actinopteri; order Cypriniformes; family Cyprinidae; genus Cyprinus; species Cyprinus carpio. Next base: position 22,359,958 of record NC_056576.1, read on the forward strand.
AAGATATGCTCTTCTTTTAGCCGGCAACGCGCGAATGGCACGGAGGGATTGTGTTCACACACAATGTTTTCTGGAAGTATTCCTGAAGCCCGTGTTGGTGATTCCATTACAGTGAGCATTCCTGTATGTGATGCAGTGCCGTCTAAAGGCCCCTGAAGATTCACGGGCATCCAAGTATGGTTTTCTGCCTTGACCCTTACGCACAGAGATTGTTCCAGATTCTCTGAATCTTTGGATTGATATTATGCACTGCTAGCTGATTGATAACTTCACACTTCTTTGCAAATGTTTTCTCTGGAGAAGAATCCTTTCTGACACTTTTTCCTCACAGCATTGGGGGGAAGTTGTGATCCTTGCCCATCTTGACTTGAGAGAGACCAATGCCACTCTGAGAGGCTTTTTTATACCCAAATGTCATGTTGCCAAATTGGGACCTAATAAGCTGTAAATTGGCTCTCCTCCAGCTGTTCATTCTATGTACATGTAAACTTTTCGGCTCTTTACTGTACCTGTCCCAACTTTTTTGAATTGGGTAGCTACTCATGAAATCACCAAAATGAGCCAATATTTGGCATGACGTTTCAAAATGTACACTTTCAACATTGATATGTGATCTATATTCTATGTGAATAAAATATAAGTTTATGAGATTTGTAAATTAATTCCATCCTTTGGTTACTCACATTGTACGGTTGTCCAATGTTTTGGAATCAGGTTTGACATAGCTATATATATTATATAGTATATATATATAATATATATATCTAAATTTTAGTAATAAAGTTGGTGGGTGGGTGTGTGTATATATATATATATATATAGTATAATATATATCTATATATATATATAATATATATATATATATCATATTTTAAACCACAATTATAATAAATGAGGCCCTCAGTATCTATAACAATTGTGCGCGTTTATTTTGCTTTATGTCATGTGAATTTCGCAGCCTGCAAAAAAACAAAATAAGTATATATGAATGAAATGATACAGTTAAACAAGAAAAAAGAATAAAATAAAGAAAGTTAAATGCACCCTGTCTGAAGGACACGAGCGGCGTGGCACGACTATGGGCTAACATGACAAATACTAAAGAATTCATTACAATCATCGGTGATGCCTGGATGCAGCAATACACGGAAATGGACAAAATCCTGACAGCAACAACTGCTCATCCTATTTAGAGGTACGCAACAAGAGTTTAAAATGTCCTGGTTTAGGACACTAGACAACCTTGTTGCAACGCGGTGTGTCGCGTACGGTGTAGACAACGGTTCACTGAAATAAGCTCGTCCGTTCTGGGGAAGGTGCGTGTGCAGTCAACGAGGCTCGCGAAGCGGAGACAGGCGAAAATATTAAATTAACTTCTGCATGGGGAGGGGGAGGGATCTTGAGACTCCAGTAGCTTTCAAATGACCCTGTCCTGATTGATCAGCAGTGGCTTTTACAGCAGTGGCTGGCATTACAATACAGTTAATTTGTTTGACAGAAACTTTCATTAATAAATTCTTTATCTGACCAAGATATTCTGTACTACTAAGGCACACAACCGACCAAAAAAAAAAAATCTGTTGACAGTTCAACATTTCTATTAGCTTTTTCGCGAAATTGTTTGTTTTGATGCCTTTTGAAAGACATTGCATTTTTTATACGTTTTCATATCAGAAAGATTTTCTTCCCACCATATTTCATGAGAACTGTGACTGCTTAATATGTGGAACAAACCTCTTTAGTAGGGTTCCATTTCTATATAGATATCGATTTAAGTTATCTAATAATATGAGAAAAACAACACAAACAAATCACCACTTTATGTACCGAAAAACCGATTGATCTGTCACTTCCAGAATATGTGGAACGCAGTGCATAACTCATATCACCCACACACACAACACACACACACACACACATCTTACATATCTATACATACATATATATTCCCCTATAGTATAGATATATATAGATAATATATTATATATTATATATATTATATATTTCAACCACAACACACCCCCACATATTTACACACATACAGTAATGCATATATGTACAGCTCAAGCCAAAAGTTATCAGACCCTTCAACATCTCACATGTTGTCACAGTTTATACGCTATAGTTAGAAAAGGGTAATAAAATATTAGTAAAGATTACAGTATATGTATTTGTATGCTATAGGAATGTGCCGGGCCCTGCGCAACAGAAGGCAGGTCATCAGTACACAGTGTATGAGTCACACTAGACCACAATACAGTGTATGATCCAATTACACATTCTCTTATCTGCCAAAAATCATTAAAGATCATGTTCCATGAAGATATTTTGTTAATGTCCTACCGTAGATAGTCCAAACTTAATTTTTTGATTAGTAATAATGGCAATCGCTAAGAACTTAATTTGGACAGCTTTAAAAGTCAAGTGTCTTAATGACTTGGGTTTACGTAAAATACTCAACACAACAGACAAACAAACAGTTCATTATGTGTAGAGAGGTAGGCTACCTAAGAGTAGGTTACTCAGGCAGAGTGGCTCGAAATTAACTGTTTTTTCCACTGAGCCAAACAAAGGAGTCTGCATACATAAGCCTTTCAGATTGTAAGTTATAGTGACATTATTTGTCAAAATCTGAAGCCAAGACAGAATGTCTGACTTTCGCTTTAGGAGATTTATGCGACATAACACACTTGCGTCGAAACAAAAAAACATGAGCGGGCTGAATGTAAATACAATTCACTTCTCCTTACAGCAGGTGGCGATGGCATCATCTATAGGCCGTGTCCGAACTCCGTACTTTCAGAAGTGTGCGTCCTCCTCTATTTCTCTCTCTTCCTTATGTGAAGTAGCTTGTTCATTGGTTTATTCACTCGTTTCTGACATATCCGACCGAACTACAAACTTTCCGGGCTTTGAGAAACGGCATATATCGCTCATCGACAGGCTTGCCAATGAAACTCCATCCCACTCTATACAAGTCTCATCAGCAATCACATACAGGAATAAGGGAATATTTAACAATATGTTTAATTGCAATACATGTACCTCGGTAGACATCCTTTAATCTCTACCCAGACTCCATTCTGATTCTGCTCTCTGTTGTTCTGTGTCATTGTTTTATTGTGGATATGGGCACTGTTTCAACGATACGCTGTGTTGTATTGGGGCTTTATTGTAACGAGTATTAGTACAGTAGCGCGCGTATCGTCTGTATACTGATGGAGAAATCCCTAATTATGGGCCCAAGCCAGTAAGGAGCAGGGCCCCCTATTGAGTTTCCTAGGATTGTTTTGTTTTTTTTTTTGGGACTATCCGGACTTTAATGCCTACTCCTCAGAGGAAAATTATACTATGCACACCAAACTTTGTTCTACTTGATGCAAATACATTGAGGAAAGCTAATTGTGGATGAATTTTGGATAGCTTTGAAACAGTTTTGCCGTGATGATTTATTAAAATACATTACAAAAAGGGAAACAGTAGTTGCTTCTGTGTGAGGAAGGGGGGTGGGTGGAGTGTGGTTGACACGGTTGTGTTGATTTTGGGGCTTGGTGACAGAGATAGAGAGAGAGAGAGAGAGAGACGGATAGAGAGAGAGAGAGAGAGAGAAGAGAGAGGAGAGAGAGTGAGATAATAGAGAGAGAGATAGGAAGATGAGAGAGAGAGAGAAGAGAGTAAGAGAGAGAGAGAGAGTAGAGAGAGGAGAGTCTGAGAGAGAGAGAAAGAGAGATAGAGAGGAGAGGAGAAGAGAGAGGAGAGATGAGAAGAAGAGAGAGAAGAGAGAGAGAGCTAGAACAATAAAAAACACAATAAAATTATTAACAAATGGCTTTTTCCAACCGTGTAACAATCCACCCACAGCACCTTTTCATCACACCCGCGTTCATAATAAGTAGGCACACGATAATTCTGAATGATGGGGGTGGGTGAGAGAGCGAGAGAGAGAGATTTTAAGGGGTGGGTAAGTAGAAAAAATACAGAAACATTTTTGTTCTGTTAACTAATCAGTTAATAATATAGTCTTTAACAAATTAGTACAACAGCCAAGTATGAACAACATATTTTACTGCAATCATAAACGGTTTATTTAAGTAAAAAATTTTTTATTGTTACTTCATGGTAACAGTTACTGATGTACATTAACTATAAATTTTAAGTAATAATGTTAAGTAACCATTGTGACACACTAGAGTATTAATGGGCGCGGCTCGTGCGACTAAAGTACGAGAACGGATAATGTAGTCGGCTATGACAATGTAACGTATCACATCAAAGAAAAAATGCAGTCGACATTGGTAAAGACTGGGTTTTTTTCGGCGGGAAGAAAAACCAAGATGTTGCCCGAAAGGCCAGTTTTGAATTGTGGTTGCGGTGAAGGGCATGAACAAGTAGGCATCACCTAGGTACACCTAGCAAGTAAGGGAGTGACAACGCGTGACCAGACAAAATCATGTAAACGAGTTGCTTGCGCCAGATCGTGTCTCGGGTTGGAGTACTTCAGTAACAGAACCAGCGTGGAGTGATAAGTTGGTAAAGACTTATTTGCTCGTGATGAGTGATGTAGATAAGATGACTGACTCTGCGACAATTCTGAACAGCGCATTTATGAGAGAACAAGCAGAGAGAGAGAGAGGAGAGGAGAGAAGCGAGATGTTATGGTATGTAAATATAAATAGTGAGTGTGTTCCACAGTGTATTATCAAGTGTTCACTAGTGGATTGCCAATGAAGAAACTGTTCCTGTGTCTGGTAGTTTCTGGTGCCTCAGTCCCTTTTTTCGTGTAGCGTCTACCAGATGGCAACATTTCAAACAGTGATTGGGCTGTGATGTTAGGAGGGTCCCAGAGGGATTTTGCCAGCCATGTTTTGCTCACCTCTGGATAATTACAGTTTCTTGAATAGAAAGGGAGGTTGTACGATGATTCTAGCAGCAGTCCGGACTACCCTCTGTAGTCTTCTGAGGTCAGATTGGTTAGCGGCTAACCAGGACAGTTATTGAGTGCTGAGGATGATTCAATGATGGTGGAGTAGAACTGTTCACAGCTCTTGTGGCAGGTTAAACTTCATCATCTGGCGAAGGAAAAAAGAAAATAAAATCCAACACTCGCTGGGCCTTTTCACAAGGGAGTCAATTCATGAATGTCCAATTCAGGTCCTAGAGATGGTGGTTCCCAGGGAATCTGAATGACTCACTGCAGTCACAGTTCGTCCTGTGGTGGTGGGGGGAGAGCAAGGGGGTTTCTTCCTGACAGTCCACGATCATCCTCCACTGTTTTGAGCGTGTTAAGGCCAGGTTGTGAGACGTCCACAAGACGGCCAGTCATTAACCTCCTGTCTGTAGCAGACTCGTCACCGTCCTGAATGAGACCGATAGTGTGGTGTCATCTGCAACTTCAGGAGCTTGAAGAGATCATAGATGTGCAATAATTAGTGACAGGGAGAAAGAGCAGTGGGGAGAGAACACAGCATGGGAGCTCCAGTGCTGATTGTACGGGTGCTGGATGTGTATTTCCAGCCTCACTAGCTGTTGCCTGTCTGTCAGGAAGCTGTTGATCCAGTGACGACGGAGGTGGCACAACAGAGCTGAGTTAGTTTGCGGCAGGAGAGGTTTGGGATGATCGTGTTACAGGCCGAGCTGAAGTCAACAAAAAAGGAGCATCATAAGTCATCGCGTCTGTCTAGGTGTTGAAGAACATTAATGCAGTCCAAGTTACTGCATCGCACAGACATGTTTGCCTCTGTAGGCAAACTGAAAGGAACTGAAGGTTCCAATAAATGTCCTTCAGGTGGGCCAGCACAGTTTCAAAATGACTTCATACCACAGACGTTAGAGCCACAGGCCTGTAGTCATTTAGTCCCTGTAAGTTTAGGTTTCTTTTTGGGATTGGGAATGATGGTGGGCTTTGAAAAAGCATGAAGACTTTATGAGGTTTTCGCACAGCTCCAGTGCGTCTGTGAAGATCTGTGTGAAGATGTGGGGTGCCAGCTGGTCGGCACAGTATTCAGACAGACTGTGATGCTTTTTTTTCCTTTTCTGCTTGCTTCCCCGGTTAGAGCCTGGGTGCAAAGCAAACCGCATCCTCGGCTGACTGTATTCAAGGTGTGGGGGAGAGGGGGATTCATAGTGTGTTGAATGGTGAAGGCGTTGTTTTTGGAGAGGTGTTCAGGGCGGGTGATTGGTGTTTCCTTGCAAACACTGCGTAAACTCTTCAGGTCGTCTGCCAGTCCTTTATTGTCTCCACATGCTTGGTGGTGGTGGTTGTCCTCGTCAAATTGTGATCTCTTTGCCAGGGGACTTTTCCACACTGCTGGCTTCTGAGATCTTGGAAGGAAACTGGAGTCCCTATTTCCTTTATCAAATATATATTCCCTTCTTTGCTACTCTTTGATCTACGTTTCCAGTGTAGATGTTCTCCTGTTGTATATATGGACCTTGTCCCCCTTCCTGTAAGCCATCTTTCTTTCTTCTTTGGCCTGACAGAGCTGCCTCAGCCTTTTGCAGTGAAACCACTGTATTGCTTGCACGGTTGTAAGTTAGGATGAGTCCTGGTAGGAAATACAGATATCATAAACTCACAGAAACTGATATAGGGATGTTACAAGTTCTGTGAGCTCAGTTCAGATCGTTGGTGTAGCATCTTCAAAGTAAACATCTAACTGTAGTGAGTTCAAAACCCAGATTGTAGTCCTGCTCTGGCGTTCAATTAGTCCATCTTTTTACAGTCCTTACTACAGGTTTAGTCTTGTTTTTAGTTTCCGGCCTGTAGGGTCATTATAAGATGGACCAAGGCATTTACCTGACAGTCCCAGAGCCGCTCGCGGAAACAGGGAGCGGATATGCTTCCTTTATTGTGGTGTAACAGTGCTCCAATAAGTCACTGTCCCTGGTGGGACAATGCGGATGTGCTGTCCTGTATTTTGGGCAGTTCACGCGTGAGATTTATGCGTATTAACGTCCCCAAGAAATGATTAAAATGGAGTCCGGGTGTTGTTGTTCTGTTCCTCTGTGATCTGATCAGCAGAGTTTTCTGTAAAAGCAGGAAAGGCTCGCGTCACTTGCGGAGGAATGTAAACACTCACCAGAATGAACCTGAGTTGAAACTCCCGCGGCCGAATAGGACGGCTTGTAGTTAACGAAGAGCGTTTCGAGATCTGAGCAGCACATCTTATTTAACACTGTAACATCTGTACACCACCGTTCATTGATGTAAAAGCATGTCCCGCCACCCAGCAAGGCGATTTCGTTGATTCTGTGTCGCGGGTCTGCTTCTGAACAGCTGAAAGCCTGGCAAACTAACAAAAACACAAAAACAACTGCAGAAACACATCACGGAGGCAGCCATCCTGTATCGGCGCCAACGGTTTTTTCTTGATGTGAGGGCAACTGGACGATACTCATTCAGACCAGAGGGGTTATTGTTCTTAGGCACAGGGATGATGACAGATTTTTTAAAGGAGGTGGGAACCACCGATGTAAGCCAGAGAGACTCCATTAAAGATTGATGTAAACAACCATTGAGTTGATCACAGTGCAGGAACCCAAAGATACGGCCATAAAATCCCATCAGGACCTGCTTGCCGTTCCTGAGTTCACTCAGCGTTTAGGGCCCTCCGAAACATCGTCCTCGAACAGCGGCCGATTACATGATTGTCATGATAAACAATGCTTGTCTCCTTTTTCTTAGTCTGTTGCAACCCAGCCGCATTTCCCGCGGTGTTTTCTTGATTCCGTCGCCTTCGGGTTTTTGCTATTAGGTGGCCCTTGTGAATCTCAGATGGCCCGCTGGGTTGGAGTATAAAGTTTACTGAAACGTGTCCAATGTCCCACAAGGTTCCTTTGTCGTAAGTGATTCATGCAGACGCCAGTTGAAAAAAAAGTATACAAATACAATATAAACGTAGCAACCACCTGACGGTGTCCGCCTCCGGCGGCACCATCTGGAAAATACATAAATAAATAAATAAAATATATATATATATTATAAATTCTATAAATGTTATATAATGATGTTCAATGTGAACTATATCAGGTTAAAACCTAAAACGTTATTGAAAAGTGTTACAAGAATTTTATATACCGTGGTGCTCGAAATTTTGGTACCCATTGCAGAATCTTGGAAAATATGAGATAATTTAAAAAAAAATAAGAGAGATCATACTAAATGCCTGGTTATTTTTTATTTAAATCTTTCCTGAGTAAGACTTGTACATAAAAGTTGTTACTTTAATCCACAAGAACAAAAAAAAAAAATTGCTGAAATATTAGAAATAAACCCATTCAAAAGTTTGTGAACCCTTGGTTTCTTAATACTGTGGTGTGGTTACCTGATGTCCACGACCTGTCTTTCTGGTTTGTGATGGTTTGTGCATGAGTCCCTTGTTTTTTCGAAACGTTAACTGAGCTCTGTTCTTCAGAAAACCTCCAGCTTCCTGCAGATTCTTCAGTTTTCCAGCTGACTTTGCATATTTTAAAACCCCTTTCCCACAGCAGTGACTGTAGGATTTTGAGATACATCTTTCACACTGAGGAACAATTGAGGCCACCAAACACAAACTATTAAAAAAGTTTCAAACATTCTCTGCTCTCCAGAAGAAAAAAACAAGTATGCATTAAAGCTGGTGGTGAAAACTTTAATGTTAATGATGACTCACTGATTGACTTCATGACAATCAACTTTACAGAAGTGTCCATCCCCTAGAGAGAGAGAGGTGTGTGTGGGGGGGTGTGAGTGTGTGTGAAGGGACACGCGCTGATTCTTTATGCATGGATGCTGTCACGTGACCGACTCGTCTCTCCCTCGCTGTCAGCGAGCGGCGGCTTCAGCAGCGAATCATTATCACAGAAATACCCTTGGCGGTAGCAGCGAAGCTCGATATCTTCTCGCGTTTCTCGGACATTTTTATGAAGATGGTTGTGATGATTTAGAAAACAATGGCGCTCGGAGGCTGCGTTCAAACCAGCTAACATCCCCGCCTATAGAGTGTTTCACTGTAGGGTTGTAGACAACGGCCTGACACTACACTGCGCTAATCTTGAGTAAAGAACACTACTGAGCACAAACAACCGAGACATGCCAAACCTCTGCTGTGTTTACTACACACCTGTGTTTACAAACCTCACTTACAACATCATATTCATTATTTAAGTCAAAGTCTTTTACATTAATGTACATTAACGCGACTGTTAACCCCTGCGTTTTTCAGTGCCGTCAAACAGACTATGGAGTCAATATAATATCACATATATACGCAAAAAATAAAGTTTTGGCAAAAGAAAATAAAGTGTTTTGCAAACAAAAATTCAAGTATTTGAGGAAAATAATTTGCTTTTTGCAACAAAATAAAGAATTGCAAAACATAAATGATACCAGCGTGAAAGCAATGAATTTTGCACTCATCTTTTCCTGATCATATCTACAATTTTTTATTTGCAACCTGTATTTTATTTTGCTCGTCAGTCTAGTTTAGCTTGCGCTGCAGTTTTTCCTGTGCCTTTCATTTTTTCTGCCGTCTCGCTTTTGTGGGCTGTTTGTGACGTGGGGGTGGATTCAAGGGCAGGGGCGTGTAAACAGCCTCCCTGAAGTGACGTCATCGGCCCTAGACCAGCTCACTGACCAGGTACTGTCTGATGAGCATATGCATGCACTCGTGGCCAAAATAAACCACAAAAGATTCGAGTTCATTGTTTTTATCTTACAATGACAGTCATTTATAATTATGCCATGAGTATGTAAATGAAAAGAAGTCGAGACTATTATAAAAACTTGAGTCGTAGACCTTCTTTAATGATGTACGTTATAGGTTATGAAGTGAATTGCATAATTTTACATTAAAAACTAGCAGTAACTCTGAAACTAATGTGAACAAAGAACGCTTCTGTGCGTGGCGTCCCCCACAGGTTAGATCTAAACATGTTAATACACATGCAGTTAACCAAATGGAAACAATACAATTTAATGCCTATAAAAGGGTGTGACTGGCCTAAAGTTGGCTTGACGGGGGACGTCGATATCGCAAATCTAGGGAACGTTGGTCTCTAAAGTTACATGCACGAAAACTACGAACACTCTCTAACGTCAAAGCATGCAAGGAGACTGACTAAAGCATGAAAACAACGTAACTGTTCATACAGGTGTCAACTATCATGCACACCATTCATATTTTTCATAATGATTCAAATAAAAGGTAAAATCATATGTAAAAATATGCTACTTTCATTACCGAATGCACTAAATACAAATTTAAAGCTCAATGGCCCTTTGAACAGAATGACTCACTTTCATAAAACATACGGTAAAAGTGTTCATTCTTGGGTTTGGTCAACTATATGCCACACGGGGTCATATTTTCATAATTATTCAAAATAAACTGTAATCATATGTAAAATATTGCTATTTTTTCATTGAGCTTTTTGAGCTTTCCTTAGTGTTAGGCCATTGGTATGAAAAGTAGCAATCTTACATATGATTTACAGTTTATTTTAATTAATTATCAAAAAATTAAAAGGTGTGCATTATAGGTTGACACACTGGATGAACAGTTAACAGTTGTTTTCATGACTGTGTAGTCATTTCCTCCTTGCATGCTATTGACGTTAGAGCAGTGTATAGTAGTTTCGCTGTAACTAGAGGACGGTCCCCTAGATTTTGCGAAATATCGAACGCCAACGTCAAGCCCCAACTCTATGACAGTAAAAGAGCGCACAGCGAGAGAATAAACAAAAGATGTGCATGGTAACAAACTTCTGTAACTTGCGCAACGTGCTATAACATATAATTTGTATAAAGTTAATAAAACGAAACCATGCATGTTTTAATGCTAGTGAATAAAGGAAGCGATCCACTCGCATTACATATGCTCATAATGTACAGTACCTGGATCAGTGAGCTGCGTCTCGGACAGATGAGTCACTTCCAGGGAGGCCATGTTCGACAGCCCTGCCCCTTGAATCCACCCCCACGTCAAAACAGCGTTCACAAAGCGAGACGAGCAGAAACAAGAAGCGCACAGGAAAAAAACTGCAGCACCAAGCTCAAACTAGACCGACACGCAAAATAAAATCAGTGTTGCAAAAGAAAATTGTAGATATGACCATGGAAAAATCGTATTGCAAAAGTCATTGCTTTTCGCGCGGTATATTATGTTTTGCAATTTCTTTATTTTTGTTGCAAAAAGCAAAATTATTTTCCTCAATACTGTAATTTTGTGTGCAAAACTTTATTTTCTTTGCCAAAACTTATTCTTTTTGCGTATATATGTGTTATTATATTGCTCGCTTTCAAGTGGCCGAAACACACACAATCAGACATCTGAGGATAAATAAGACACATCCAGGCACATGCCACACTATTCTGTGTTGTTTATGTATTAGCGCGCGCGTGTGTGTTTGTGTGCGCGCGCACTTACTCGCTGTTTGTGTTTGATTCCTCGCTCATGTTTTTCACGGGGATCTAAATGCTCTAAACCTGCTCGAGCTCGCACTCGCGGCGGGGAAATAAAGCGTAGATTTCTCCATGTTCCCGGTGAGAGCAGCACGAGAGACCGTTACCGTTCCTGAACACCGGACTCAGAACGGGAAGGGTGTGTGGAAGCGGTGACAGCAGCACTTCCATCCACCTGAGAGATAAATCACATCCAGCGGCGCCTTCTTCATCCTGAGCCCACAGAAAACCCCAAATCCCAGCGAGAGCGAGTTTGGAAAACCCACAGGACACGATCCGGAGAGCGCTCCACACGGCAGGACTCAGCGATGAAACGAAGACCCAGCTGCTGTACGCTTCCTCAAAGTCTTCAAATGGGACAGAATGCGTGACCAGAACGTGGCGAACGATGGGAATTCTTCCTGGGAAGTTTGGGGATATGCCTTACGCGAACTCCATTTTCAGCGCAGGCGAAGCACGTCGGAAACCGGGCGGAAGAGCGGATGGCCTGAGCGCATGACGCGGATCCCTCCGCCGCTCATCACACCGCCGGCCACTTAATCCTTCCTCACCCGCGTGAGCGCGGAGATTGATCGTGACGCGACGTGTCTACCTGAGCGGCGTTCCGCAGGGGCGTTTGGGAAACCTCCCGGGAGAGCACCAAAAACCAGTCATATGCGGTCAGTTTTTTGAAATTGAGATTTATATCGCCATCTTTAAGATGAAACAAATAAGACTTGCATTGATGCTTGGTTTGTTAGCATAGGAAAACCTATCTGAAAATCTGACTTGAGGGGGTGCAAAAAAGCTTAAATATTGAGAAAATCGGCCTTTTGTGCTGTCCAAATGAAGTTCTGAGCGATGCATTACTAATCAAAAATTTATTACACTAAAATATCTTCATGGGAACATGATTCTTTGGCCTCTTATCATCCCAATGATTTTTGTCATAAAAAGTAAGATGTAAAATTTTGACCCATACAGTGTATTGTTGTCTATTGTTGCCAAATATACCTAGGCATTTATATGATCAAGCTTCGGTGCTTGCAGGGACAACAGATGATAAAAGGAACTTGTCTTTTACCAAAGACCCCAAACGTCCTAAGATTAAGACCAAGACAGTGGTGGGGAGTAGTTTCATGTAGCAGAATTATTGTAGTTTAATACGAGATAAATGTAATTGTATCAGTTACAGTTACTGAGAAAAAAGTAAGTAAATTCAGTTAATTAAATTAAATAAATAAATTAAAACAAAACTGTTAGTGATTTCAAAGGGGATACATCTGAATATTTCACACACACACACACACACACACACACACACACCACACACACACACACACACACACACACAGATTTGATGAATTTATTTCAACAATGACTGCCTCTAAAATGAGACAGCACTATTTCAGGGCGTTTAGGACACATGCTTATTTAATACGTTTTATTTAACCATTGGGGTTCACGTATATGCTTATACTGGGTTACCTCAAAACATGATTTCATAGCTATTAAACTACATCTTATAATTTTAAATCTGCATTTAACGCCACAGAAAAATCTCTAAGTGAAAAGAAAGTCGGATTCTGTGGTGGCTGTGCTTTTAAAAATGAAAATGATTATAATCTAAATTCAAGTGATGAAGGATTGGGAAAGTCTGTAATCAGTGTTGAGTTTCTGTAAGGTTACCCCGGCCTGCTTCACATGCTAGCAGCTTGGTTAGAAATTAAGCAAAAGTAATCAAAAGTACTAAGTTACACTACTTTTAATACAAGGAATGAAATAGTAATAGTTCTAATAGCCAATATTAAATTACTTTAAATCTGTAACTCTATATTTCCAAAGGACCTTTCCTAACACTGCGGACCCACAAAAGAAAAACGTTCATAAACAGTTGATCTTCTAGATGATACGATCTCGTAAAGCCAATGGACTCCGCGTGGTATGATTAACTCTTCTTAATAGTTTTAGTCCAAGCCGAATATGAATCAAATAAGGATCTGAGCTGTAAAACTGAAATGGTTAGTCATACAGTGGTCGGTTATGGAAGAGTTTCTCCAAATCGAAAGAGCTTAATTTTGTCTGAGGTGTCATAGTGACAGTATGTTGCTTAAGAAGCTTCTTTGGGTTTCCTTGTAGTTCAGATGGCAGTGCAATACATCTCGTCTCAAGAATAGTCATCTTCACAGCAGGATTTTCTTCCACTTTATGATCTTAAAGGGATAGTCAGGAAAATGATGACGCAATGATCCGTTTTGGCGAATCGTCCCTTGTAAATCACGCAGTGGTATGATGTAGTGGTCGAATGAGCGGCTCGCACACACACCAAGAGGAAGGGAATCCTCTGATGACTGGTCAGATTGGTAAACCCCCAAACGCCCATCGAGTCCACCCACATTCACAACATCTTGCCGCTGCACCCAGCTCTGGCTCTCATTTTGCAGCATTTCCTGAGAATGCCACTTGGCCAGATCATACTTGACCGCTTCGCATGTCTGGGGGTCATTTCGGTTAAATCAACGCTATAAACACCACCACCCGGTTTGGTACTGAAACCAGACGTGCGACATTACGAACAGACAGACACAAAACAGGCGAGAGCAAATGTTTATTTATTATAACGCTGCTTTATTAAATAAGAGTTCTCATAGTGGTTGCACAGTTCAGATATGACGAAGCAGATGGCTTTTCGGCGTGTCAGATGTGATTCCTGTTAAGCACACACGTGACAACAGAAGGATCTTTATTGAACACCTGCCAGTACGTTTTGGGGAGAGTGAGTTTGCAAGGAAGATTTGGTGGGATTGTTCTGTGAACATGTGAAGTGGTGGAAATTTCCCCACGTTTTAAGATTTCTCATGGTTTATGCAAAAAGGTGAACTGGTGAAGACTATGTTTATGTTGCTTTATTATGGGAAAAACAATCACGTTTTCACATTATTATTGCGGCTTTAATAATATAAAACAAAATGACCACTCTCTTTCAGGTGATATAATCAATGAAATCAAACGTCGCGTGCTTTGGTGTTCTCTTGACTCGAAGCTCGATGTCACACATGCATTAGGTGGACTCCGTGAATGCACTGGGCATCTCTGAAGTGCACGCAGGGATGAATGATTGACGTGCTCAGGTGACCAGCCAGAGGAATGTGCAAGGAGTACGGCGAAAGCTGTGGATTGCGTGTTTGATCTATTGAAGCCTCGTGGAGAGATGTTATTGCTCATTTTTTCGATGAATGTGACTCGAGGAGGCCTGAGAAGCTCATGCAGATGTGCGTGAGTCGAAGCACCTGACGGCGAGGTGTAGAGGAGAAGAATGCCATCCTTGATTCAGGGGCCTTTATGTGTGAAGGACCATTGCGTTGTCCAAGGTGTGTGGTGTGTGTGTGTGGGTGTGTGTGTGGGTAAAGGGGAAGCGGTTTCAACATGCTGAATGGCGCTTTTGTTCTGGGCCGGCTGTGGCGTTTTTTTACATTCCTGCCCCCCCCCGTGCTGCAGGATGGAAAGTGAAGCGGCCTGCAATGAGACGAGCACTGAGATGAGCTCTTCCTCCTCCTCCTCCTCCTCCTCCTGCCATGATCCGAGCTTCACTCCTCATCAGATGTGTTCATCATTGAAGAGGACTAGTCACTTCAGCGTAAACGCTTCTGTTATTATGAACCCTGGAATACTGCAATCCAATATTCATTTACACGCAGTACTGCATTTCTTCTGTTCAGAACCAGAGATGCTACCGCTGCCGTCAATGAGTATAGCTGCAGGTCTAAATCATACTCAAGAGAAAGCTGACATCTATGTCGGAGCATTTTTAGCAAATGTTTAGTAAATATTCAGTATTTACCAGTTCATAGACATGAGATGGAAATAAAAATGTACACATTTGTAGGGTTGGTGATGTCCTTAAATTGGCAGTTGACGATGTTTACAGTAAAACATCGGGATGAATGATGATACTCGTCCGGGGGGGGGATATTTTTAATTTTTTCCGTTATTATATAATTGATGTTCGCAAGTTATTTTGCCTTTTATTACTTTATTTGCTCTTATTTCCCAACTAATGACTCATATCCAGCTGATTTTCAATAGGTTCTGCGTGAGGGGGAAAAAAAAGTAAGCCGCCCTGTTAATCTTCTAAGAAGAAAGCAGCAATTTTTAATATATTTTTAATATATCTTTTACATAAATATTTTTTTTTCTTCTTAAAACTATACTTCGGCCGTCCTGGCTTTCCAATAGGCTGCACGCGAGGGAAAAAAAGTAGCGCCCTTCCACCGTAAAAGAGCGATGTACAATGGCTGGTATTGGCTGCTGGTACTACTACTGTATGGCATTTTTTGGATTTAGACCTGATGAGAGTGGGCAGCCAAGGGACCTGACAAGATCTGACAAGAGCTGTGTGCAAGATCTGCTCATGTGTGATCCGCGCAAAAGATGGGCAGACGACCAATCTTCATGACCACTTGCGTGTTCGCCATCCAGCAGAATATGCCACCTTGCCTGCACGTGCTGGGCCTCGCAAAAAAGCTAGCCAGGGTCAGCAGACGATAACTGGGGCTTTTGCAAAAGGCACTAAATATAAAACCGACAGTGACAGATGGAGGCAGTTGACAGATGCGTTAACTCACTTCCTGGCCAAAGAAATGGTTTCGTTCAATACAGTGGAGAAGCCGTCGTTCAAGGCCATGCTGCATACCTTTGATAAACAGTATGAGCTGCCAGGTCGGAAATATTTCTCAAAGACGGCTATCCCAAACCTTTTCAACGAGGTTAGAAGTAACATCACGAAAGAGCTGGGTGATGTAGAATATTTGGCCCTGACAACGGACATGTGGTCCAGCTGCAATATGATGCCCTACATGTCAGTGACAGTGCATTATGTAAATAAAGAGTGGACACTGCAGTCCAAATGCTTACAAACTTGCTTAATACCCGAAAGCCATACAGCAGATAATTTGGAAGCAGCACTGCGCGAGGCAATTAATGACTGGAAACTACAGGAGAAACAAATTGCCTGTATAACTACCGACAATGGGGCGAATATTGTTGCAGCCATCCGGCAGTTGAAATGGCCATGGTTAAGTTGCTTTGGGCACAACTTGAACCTGGCCATAAACAACTCGCTTGCGCAACAGAGGGCCAGCTTTCGGGGTTTGCCGGGCAGTCAACACTGCGTTTTCGCACAGCTGGCTAAGGCGACGTGAACTGCAGAAAGCACAAGTGGAAATGAAACTCCCTGAGCACTCACTGATCACGGTAATTTTTAAAACAGTTATCTAACAACGAACAAATTATTTAAAAACTATTCAAAAAAAATGTAAAAAAAATAAGGCGACGTGA
>NC_056576.1:22377822-22377916 GCF_018340385.1 Cyprinus carpio
TCTATGTAACAATGAGCACGATCTCCCGAGACACTACAATAGGATACTAATAATTCATTAATATGGCCTGTTTTCTTGTACAAAATTAAAAATT
>NC_056576.1:22378161-22379355 GCF_018340385.1 Cyprinus carpio
ATGAAGTTGTTGCATTGCGCATCACGATGGTGTCTCTCCATCGTGATGTCAGTCAGCCATCACGATATCATCGTCCATCGGCACAACCCTACACATTTGTAATATGTATATAAACATTTGCATCGTGCAGTACACAACATATGCATGTGCACAAGGTATTACTGAATACTAGTGAGAATATAGTCAGATACAAACATTCATTTTTGTCAGTCCCAATAAATCCAATCCAGGCTCTGACTCTGATGCGATTTCCTTTCTCTTTTGAGTGTTACAAGCAGTTTGTGCATAGATAAGATCCCTAAAGTTGCAAAGACTAAAGTCTCAAACCCAAAGAGATATTCTTTTTACATTTTCATATGTAAATGATTTGCCACTGATGATTCAAACGTGAATTTTGAGCAGTGTAGAGTAGCGCTTGTTGTTTGTTGTTTCTCCGATCATTAATGCAGACATGTTAAAGTCATTATAATCAGTAATTATGTCCCCACTGGATGCTACAGATGCCTTTGCGTTTGTAATGGGTTTTATTGGTTTTGTCTCGTCGCACCAGGACACGCATCACAGTATGTTGAGGGGCGTAACATTTCCGTCACACGCTTGAGGTATTCAGCCAATCACAATGCACTGGATTGCTGGCCAATCAGAGCACACCTCGCTTTTCAGAGCGATGAGCTTTGTAATAATCGACGCGTTTCAGAAGGCGGGGCATAGAGGAGAAACAATAATGTACATTATGTGGAAAATAAAGTGTTTTTTGAAACTTAAACCACATAAACACATTTCATCGCACCAAATACACAAAATAATGTTCTTTTTAGCAGCATCATATGACCCCTTTAAAATAATATTTGAGATGGTGTGTTAGTTCAGTTATCCAATCACATGATCTGCTGAGGTCACATGAGTTTTTTTGATGTGCACTGGGGAATTTAATCGGCAGTCCAATTATAGTTTATTTGCATGTCTTATTATCAAACTAAAAATCAACTCAATGGAGTGCATATGGTTTTAGATTTTTAGTACAAAAGTTTAAGCATTTTTAGAATCTTGGCATTTCCATCCAGCTTGTAATTTTAATGCAGTACACAATAACAGATGGATGAAACATGCTGTTTTTTTTAATTATATTTATGTATTTACATTTACATTTACATTTAATCATTTAGCAGACGCTTTTATCCAAAGCGACTTACA
>NC_056576.1:22380355-22432346 GCF_018340385.1 Cyprinus carpio
TGTGGTTATGGTTAGTGTGAGGATCTGGGGGGCATTACAGTAGCTAAGCTACACCAATATTGTAGTTAATGGTATGTTCTTTACATTATGGTCCAAAGTGTGATGGCTTGTGCGTGAGACCAGGCTCTTTCTTCGGTCATATCAATTTTCTTAGGAGTGTAGGGTTGTTTAGTTTCAAAGCTGTAAACTTCGTAGAAAACACAAATGGATCTAGGTTAACTGTGGTAGTCACACCGGTCTACTTTGGGGTTTGGCAACACTGCGATATGTCTGAAATATGAATCTGAAAGATCTTTGTCGCAACTAATGAATGTGTACTTTGCCACTAGAAACGATTTATACGATGTTCATTCCATTTTCTAGAAAACCTGTGCACGATCACCGGAGACCGGGACGCAACAAACCCAAAGATTGGTTAAAACTGGAGTTGGATTCTGAGTGTAAAACAACTTTATTTGCCAAAGCCAGCCCTAAAATAAGTTTAAATTTGGTAGGCTTGAATTGGCAAGGAAAGGCACAGGACGCAAGATCCAGAAATGGCAAGTTAGTTCTGTGAAGGACACTAAAAGCAGTGTTGGCAAAAGCAGGCTTTTACATCGTTGCACGACCACTGTCTTGCAGGTATGCGAATTATCACACGGGCTTTATATCACATCATACAATCATATCTATACCTATACTGACAGTAGGGCTGTGCGAGTAATCGAAAGCGTAATAAAATCACGATTTGACGCTGTGCGCGATTCTAAATCGCGTGTATGCACCATTTTACGCGGGCCCGACCTACAGAGTAGGCTATGCTATCCGATCCTAATCAGCATGCAGCGCACCTAGTGGACGCAGCGAGGAACAGAACAGACTGGGCATATGCCCAATCCAGGTTCACACTCTGTCTGTGATGCATATTTTTCACAGAGCCATGTTAATGGATAGAAGTTTAAACATGCACACAGTATAAAGAGTGAACAGAAAGGTAGTTGAAAATGTTGAAAGGTTCGAAAAAGAATGGAAATCTAGGCATGAAGGCAATAGTGAGTGAGTGCTGTGAGTGAGAGGAGACACGTTTTAAGTGCGCCGCCGTCTCTCCCGGATGAGAGCAGCGTGTATCTGAGCACACGTGTCGTTTTGTGAAAAGAACGAAAATCTCGGGCGAGCGGAGAGATTCGCGCTCGCGCATTATTTTAAGGCTTTCACGTTACAATAACGCGCTACGCGCTGCTTCTGCAGCGCCTTACACATCCTGTATACGCCCTGGACGGTATAGTGTGAACCTGGGGCAATAAATATATTTTCAGCACCTGAGGCACCGCTTACAATGAGCTCTATGACCAATGAATGGCAAAAAAAAAATAAAAGCCCTGGACACGGGATTTTTTATTTTTTATTTCTTTTGCCCTTATGTCTAGACATAGCACATTTAGTTTGACATCTTTACTTAGTGATTATTTTGACTTATGTTCTGTTTTAGAGCATGTTACAACTTTTTGATAAAGCTCTCATGGTTTTTCTTTTGGAAATATGTTTCAAATTTATACTGAATGCATTTATGACGGTAAAGCATGTCTCTGTGTGTCAAAATCGTTGGTGTAGAGTGTGTCTGTGTGTGTAAATATTTTTTTTTTTTAGATTTTGTTTTTTTTTCACATATTATATAAGACCCGCAGATTTTTTAGTTGTGTTCTTTGTGCTATAATTATAATTCTCTGCCATGTCCCAGAATTCATTCCCACCACTCACAGCTCCAGCAGTAGATGAGACCTCACAAGTGGTTTCAGATCAGGTCCATATTAAAATGATTGCACATCTAATGATTTTTTATGTCCAACTATGCACTTTGTAGTGATGAGTGGCAAATACAAATATAAACAGTTTTTTTTTTTTTTTCCTTTTTTTTCTTTTTCTAATATGTATTAAGATGTATCTATTTATTCTGTGTGATGTCTGAGCAGTTACATTCCCTAGGATAAGTTTTTGTAATTTTTCTACCTATGGTTATTTTCCTAATGATGTATTTTGTTTCCACTATGAGTGTTGTGTTCCTCTTGCTGAAGGTGAAGTCATTTGGATTTTTCTGTGTACTACCAGGTGGCATCCACATCCTCTGCCATATCCATGAATTCATTCCCACCACTCTCAATTGCTCCGGTACAAGATGAGACCGCGGCTGTGGCTGAGAGTACCCAAGCTCAAAGTGTGGTTGCGAATCAGGTAACCAATTTTGGTACTGTATAGAATAAATAGTATTTATTCATTTTATGTGCGTGTACTATTTAATGGTGATTTGTGAGAAATGCCTTGTTTTTTTGGGTTTTTTTTTATAAATACTTTACTTTAGGCTCTTCAAGAATGGCGAGCAATACGTGCCCAGCAAGACCAGGAGTATAATACAAGTTTGTTGGTGGATCAGGAGAAGGTAATGCTTCCAAGTTTTATGTATGATTTACATTCTCTTATATAATGCATACGTACTTTTAATGTGGTCTTTTAATAGGACAGGAAGAAACTAGTCTATCAGGCTTGTGAGGAAAGACGTCAAAAGGTTTGTGTTTATAATAAAATAGTTTAATAAACTAGCTGAAGGTTTTTTTTTTTTTTTTTATCTAGCTGAAGGTTAAATGAGAGATCACATTTCAGGCTATTGAGGCTAGACGTCAACGAATGTCTGCATGTGAGGAACCCTCAGATGGGGTGTTGATCAAATTTAAATATCCAAATGGACACACCTATATTAGGAAATTCCGTTTGTCGGAGCCAATCCAGGTGATGTGTGTTCAGCTTGAGAAAAAATATCAAGTGTCTTCTCAGTGGTTCAGTGGGTTGTAAAACTTGACTGTTTCACATCTTTTTAGATCTTGTTTGACTTTGTGGGGACAAGATGATATTGCCGTGAAATCTTTGTGGTGCAAGAAGCTGCATCATCAAGATCAGTTGAGAGCAGTTTGCTCCGGGTCAATAATGGATCATGGCATAAAAGCATCCTCAACTCTATATGTGCTTTGGTTTTCAAATAAGGACTGACTCAAATGAAAACGGAATGTGTTTTGGTTTGTGCAAGCTCATGTGTTATGCATGTTTGTCTTCAGGAAATTCTCTCAGATTAACAAAATGATGGAGCTTATGCCCTACACCATACATCTCATGGTCAGTCATCACTGTCTGAGACCTCCACCCAGCCAAGTCTCTCTGTGCCCTCTTTCCAGCGAGCGCTGCATGAGCTATCCATCCGCTCGCTGATGGCTGAGCCCTCCACCCAGCAACCACTCACTCTGTTCTCACAACCACAAGAAATCCTGACTCTTTATGATGAACCACCACTCTCTCCTTTATCTGCCCAAGAACCAATCATTATTCTTGATGAACAAGATGAGTCGGTTTCACAAAATCAGTCTCCTGTATCAGCACATCACCTAGGAGGACCTGTGGATGAGTGTGTTTTTCTCATTAACTTATATTTTTCTAGTGTATGTAGATGTTTCATTTTCTATATCCTGTTACATTTAATCAGGTGGTTAAAATAAAATGCATGGACTTCTTTGTTTGCAGGATTGATCTACAGACCATATTGAAAGAAATGGTCAGCAAAGTTGATGGAAGATTCTGTCCAACAAGCAACCAAATAAATGTGTGCAGGGATAATGTTTTACTGTGTAGCCTGCGGGCATTCAAGCGTAGGTTCTTCAACCCTGAAGCAAAACTGGATGTTGTGTTTGTGGATGAAGATGACAATGGTGAAGGTGTAGTTGACGAAGGCGGCCCGACAAGAGTACCTAAGGCTGTTGATGAGGGACGTCCACCAGTCAAATATCTTTGAGGGACACGAGAAAGACCGGCAGTTGTCTCTTGATACTCAAGGTAGGGAAGCCCAAATTCTTAGGACTGTCCTCATTCAACTGGCAGAATTCTAGAAATGTATACACGGAAACATGATTTCTCCCTTATTTCTCCTGTCTGATTTGTTTATTCTGTTTTTTGTTTTTTTTTTTTTTATGTACTGGGCAGGTTTCATCCTGTGTTTATTGTCTGTATCGTCTTTTATTTTAGTTATTTTGCCTTAATTTGTTAACTCTTGGTTAGGATTTTTCCATGATTCTTCGTTTCTTTAATGTACTGAATCACCTTTTTGAAACATGTTTTGAAAGGTGCAATAAAAAGTTATTTGTAGTAGCACTAATATTAATCATAGCATTTTAAGGTGTTAAATTAACAAGCATTACAGCAGAGCAAGATTTTACTGTTATTTCTTTAATTTTAGCTTTGCAGACTAAACTTTACATGTGGGTGGCAAAAATGATTGCTGTGTGTGTGGTCCATGGAGGAGTCGGTCCACATTTCTTCTCCGAAAGGCTTTTCCATCAAATCTGTGGGATACCAACACCCACGGCCACGGTGGATGAAGTTGGTGACCATACTTTCAGGGAACAGTTAATAAAAGTAAGCAGGAGAAGGTGTTATACATTGAATGTACAGTACAGTGACACAGCCTTATTTTCTATTAACTTTCTATTATTTATGAAACGCTTCAAACGTGTTCAGGTTACCTGCGTCACTCGGCCTTCAGCCTCGTGGCTGCGGCCAAACCACAGCCGTGAGGATATGCATGAACATTCTCATGAACACGAGTGCTATATTGCTTAAACATCTAATTTATATAGGGAAGGTATCTTTACAAGCCACTCACTCTTTATTTTTTTTTATTTTTTTTCTTTCTGTCTTTCTTTTTAGATACAGGAAGCAACAACAGTCCGAGAGGCGAACAGTGCAATTGCAGAGGCAGCAGATAGTCTCAGCATTATAGGTGCCTTAAGACATGTGTCCAGCCTGGAGGAGAAGGACTCCCTTGTCCAGTCAGCTGCAGACTTCTTCGTCAATGGAAAATTGGCGACTGCCCTGGACCAGTAAGTCCCTCACCTGTCTGAAAAATGAAACTGTCATTGGCCCAGGACGATTCACACATTGTAACATGTTTTTATAGGTTTGTTGAGGGGTTAAAAACCCTTGGTTTACTGGAGGAGCTGAGGAAGAATCCGGCAGTGTTCTACAACATGTTTGTCAGTGAGGAGATTCCACTACAGGCGAAGGACCTATGCACTTTATTTGACGTGGACTTCTCTGTGCAAGGCAGCAACAGGAGAGACCGAGAAAACATGACAATATGCTTTTGGCGTGACTGGTTAATTGATATTGAAGGTATACTATTTATTGTACAAGTTATAATAACATGGACTTCATAAGTACAATTATTAGTGGTCCTTTTGTTGTCCTGGTTGGCAGGAAAATAAATGCTGATAATGCCATAGTTGAAGTGACATTGTGAAGTCTGGTTGTTTGAACGTGGGTAGCTCCCTTAAACTTGTTCATATTGTGTTGTAATATTTTACCAAAAATGTACTTGACTGAGGCTTTTGTGGTTGATATTCACCACAAAAAGTCCTCTGTCAGCATGCAACTTCCAAATTGCTCCAAAGTAACGCATACAAAAGGTTAGGGCTAGGCGATATGGCCTAAAAAATAAAATCAACATACGTGTTTCTCACCACTTTCTTGTATTACAGAAGGAGAATGCAGTCCAGTCACCCTAGAGAAGGTATTGGAGTTTACATCTGGAGCTTCAACAGTGCCTCCACTGGGATTTCCACACCGTCCACAAATTCAGTTCCTTCATGAGGGCAACAGAATATTCCCAGAAGCAAATACTTGTATTCTTGTACTCCGCCTGCCACTGCACTCTTCCTATGAAGCCTTCAAACAATACATGATGGAGGGAATTTTGCAAGCTCCAACCTTTGGACTTGCATGATGTCACTGTATGTAAAACTTATTAATGGAAATTCAGTTTTCACTTGAGCTATATTTGTGCTTGGAAGTTATTGAACAGAATGCTGTTGAAGCAAGTCACTGGTTCAGATGTTAATTTTAGAATCTCATGCACTTTAAAAAAAAATAATAATTAGATGCAGTAATCCTGTTTATTTTGCATGAGTAACAGTTCACTTCAGTTGATTGGCAGTTATTCAATATTGAGCTTTTCAGCTAACTCAAACTTTTGTAGTTTTTTTTGCTTTAAAAATTATTTTTGTTAATAATTTTATAAGTTATAAATTTATATATTTTATTTGTTTTGAAAATGTATTTTTTCTTTAGGTTTTACGAGACATATTGGGCTTATAGTTCATGGTTACTATGATGACACTGAGGTTGATCTAATGAATTAGATATCCTTTATTAACCAACTGTAAGGAATTATTGGGCTTATAATTCAATAAGTTTGACAGCCAATATGTTTGGTTAATGTACATGTTGGTGAATACACAGTGAATACAGAGAAGGCAAACAAAAAGTCTGGCTGGTTTGCTGGATGTCAACCTCAACAGCTTATCATAGTAACCTGTCCCCATAACGACTCAGTCTCTGTTCCGATTGGTGGATTGATGTTAAAGTATTTTTGGCAGTTAAACCTCTCTCCTCAACTGTTAATCTAAAATTCTCATTCAAGCCATTAAACGTTCTATGTTTTTCATACATTACCAGTTTATTCATCTTTTTTATTCATCTTTTCAATCCCATTCAAAATAGTTAAATCCTTCTCCACATTTCAAAGGATTCATATTGAATTTTCTTTTTCATGCATTTTCAAATCTTGTCTATTGATTCATATTCCATTTAAAGCTTAAGATGTTTAACATTTTTTATACATTAAGAGTTTTATTCAACATTTAAATCTCATTCATACTAATTAGATGCTTGTCCACTTTTTCTACGAATTATACAACAATGGGAGTTGAAAGGAACAATACAAATATTGTCAGCCAACAGTACTACAAAAAATAAAATAAAATACAAAACATAACACAGCACCAACAGTGTTGTTAGCTACTGCTAAATCTAGTGGGACCTGCCATTAGCTAGCACTGCCGCCTTATTTTAACAGAAAATGTAACTTAAAGCTGTTGAAACTAAAAATGTCTTTCAGTCCTGGATAATATATGCAGCCAATAAACTTTTGTCTCTGGGCTTGGAATTGGACTATACCTGTATTTGCAAAATACTGATAATTGCAGTACAGCAAGCCTGATATTTTATCTTTAGATCAGAAAGGTGTTGGATTGCATTGTGTACAGATGTCTGTTGTTGCTGAGTGAGGATGAGTTGAGGTGGCTCTACATTAACAGCTGGGAACTCTTCCTCATCAAGTGTAGGCAGTGTTTGAATTCCATACTGCGCTAGGATGGCATCAATGTTTTGGTCGCTGTAGGGATTTTCCCCAAACACATTGTTGACAGCTGTGCTGTCTGTTGCAATGTTTTTTGATCATGCCCTCGGTCCAGAGTTGAGATGGTGTGCGATTATTTTCTGTTCGCAACGGATGGAGGTTCCAGGCCTGTCTAAACTGCTCCAGTCTTTTTTTGAATCTCAGGAAGATAAACAATATGCAGTGAAAGTCTGTGGACATCATCATCTGGGTTTAGAACCTCTGAATCCTCTAAGGAGTAGAACATAAGGTAAAAGTGCTGCAACACATGCAAAAATACATCACGCCAAAGGCGTTCAATTCTCTGATTGTGAACTGATCGTCCGGTTATGAAACCTCTGTGTTCAAGTCCTTGAACTAGATGCATGAATAAAGCCACAAGGATGTTTTCACCACCATGGTCAGATCTGACTCTTGATGGTAGGGCATAGAGGCATGTTGCTTTCAAAAACTGAGAAAGCACTGTTGTGGCACGATTGTCTGTGCTGCAGTTGAGGTAAGTAATCAGACGGGAGTATCCATCAATTGCACCATGAATCACAAAACCCCATCTAGAAAGGTTGGAAAACAAATATTACTTGAAGATTATAATACTATTGACAGTAGTCTGGAAACAATATAGCTGTAAACTTTTTTTTACTTGCTGAAGTATTATAGCTTTTCAAAATATTAAAAAGTATGACAAGTATGGTAATAATAACCTTATGAGACGCATGTTCCCATCAATGTGCCACAAACTATTGGGGTAAGGTACATGATAAACACGTCTTGCAACTGTCTGGCTCCATCTCCTTGCAGCAGCAGTAGGATTGACCCGTGTCAACATCTCACGGACCCTGGACCGTGTAACAAGCACACCCTGTGCACGCAACAGGGCTCTTATCATCTGCAACAGATTTGTCAAAATATCTAAATTGACATGATATTCACAAAACAATGGCAAACAAATGTGAATTAAATACAGCCTAAAGATAAAGACCTCCAATTACCTCATTTCCAGAATTAGGATATTGGCTCTGAAGTTGCCTCACATGTTGTTCTAGGTCACCATCATCTATTGCAGACAGCATACTTCTAACAGGTATACCCAACAACTTTGACTTCTTGTACAGAAATGATGAGGAGCATCCCAGTATTTCAGCAGTTTTTGAAATTGTATGGCCTTGCTTCAGCAGAAATTCAATGTGTTCTCTGGTAACATCAATGGCTGGTCGGCCTCTTCTCCCTACAAAAAGAAAAAGTCAACTAAATTTAAGTGTTTAAGCAGCATTGGACTGTTTATTTTTTGTAATTTATCATCATACCAATTCTCATACATGCACTGAAATTGCATATTGTTAATGAATAGGCCAGTAGGTTACATTGGAAATGGAGAGACTTGTGGAATTGCAAAAATACAGTATTTATTGCTGTGACCAGTGGACATAACAGTGGTGTAAGACCAATACATTTAATGATTGCACAAATAAGCACATATTAATAAATATAAAGAATTATTTCTAATTAGTATAGCCATAAATGCACGGCGCCGTTGTTTTATCCATTAAGCAAAAATAAAAGACTGACAACGCCAAATGTTCAGTTTTCTGATAATATAATTCACATATATAAGTGTGGAAATACATTATATAACAATTATATCAATACTAATTATAAAAATAACAATAGAGTTGCTTAATGCAAGTAAATGGTGGTCTAATTATTTTATGGTTTCTATACTGTTTATGGCAGAAGAATATATGATCATTTAACATGGCCCATGGGCTATGCTTATTATAAGCATAGCCCATGTTAAATGATCATATATTCTTCTATATAAAAAAAAGTTAGTAAATGGATTTAAACATAAAAAAAACCCCGTAGAGTAGTGGTCTAGGTTTAAACATTCCGCACAAACTGAAGCATTCACGTGTTTCTCTGAAAACTATATGTACTCCTGAACGGAGCTTCATGAGAAATTGCGCTTTGAAGATTCAGTGTCATATGTAACTAGCTAGCCATAGCTAGTTGGCAAGGTCGGATCATTTTTTTTTTTTTTTTTTTTTTTTTTTTTGCTTCCTACAGCTCCCGCGGTGAACCCTTCTATTGTCTATGGGTGAGCTGAGAAAACCATAGATGTTAAAAACGGCCGGATTTCCCCTTTAACGTTAATGCATATGATAATACATGAATACAGTGATAGACTCACCTGAACTAGTGCGCCTGACAGAAAAACGTCTGTCTTCCCCAGCATGGAAATTTGCGTCTATTAGAGTTTTCAGTTGAGCCAAACTGCTTTTGAGTTCATTGTTTGTGTCTGGTGATAGCAAATGCTCAATTCTTCCGAGATTTCTTTCACAGTTTTCAATAGAACGACGTTCTCTCTCTCCACAAATCCCCTGTGTGAGGGCTCGTTGAATTTCATGCCATTTTCTGGTGTTTTTTTCGATTACAGCCAACGCCATGACTGCTTCTTTCTTCTTCTGTTCATAGAAATAAGGAAATGATGCCCTTAAGGGAAATTACGTATTTATGGATATCTAAAATAGAGCAACGTCATGCACAAAAAATTTG
Organism: Cyprinus carpio; assembly: GCF_018340385.1. Lineage (NCBI taxonomy): Eukaryota > Metazoa > Chordata > Actinopteri > Cypriniformes > Cyprinidae > Cyprinus > Cyprinus carpio. Next base: position 22,390,158 of record NC_056576.1, read on the forward strand.
CACTAGTCGTAATGACGTTTGAGATATCTTTAACTTTCATTCTGCCTAGGCAAAACTGAAGTACAGATATCTGCAATTGTCATTTAAGATGTGTGACGAGTTGAATGTCGTTTTCAATGACGTCATTGCAGATATCTGTAATTCAGTTTTGCCTAGTCAAAACTGAATTACAGATATCTCTATCTGTCGTTTTGACTAGTCACAATTACGTTACAGATATCTTGAATTACAATTCCAACTATCCAAAATGTAATTACGACTAGTCAGAAAGACGTTAGTGATATCTACAATGTTAATTCCGGATGGTCAAACTTAACTTTTAAATGTTAAAACGGCTTTTCCATCCTCGCTGCAGACTGCAGCGCGGTGGCGTCACGTATGTACGTCACGTATTTGTTTACCGCGCATGCGCAAAATGACGTAAGGTATGTCTATAAAACGCATGCGCAGTAACATGGTGACGTCACGTTTATGTATTTACCATAAATACGCGTGCGCGCCGTACTGCCTGGCATTAATGCGCATATCCAGTTTTCATTCACTTCCGGATGTTCGTAAGGTATGGTGGATTTGAGATTCGGTGGCAGTAAACTAAAAAAAACATTAAATTACTTTTGTTTTCTTAAAAATGTGAGTTTGTGTTAATGGCTTTTAATTGTAAGGATGCTTTGGTCATAATCATAGAGCGTGTCATTGCAAATGTGTGCGATTTCAAACATTTATGACGTGTTTCATGATATATTATTCGAAGTGACAGGGATTCTGCTGCTCTTTAAAGGGTCTTTAAAAGTCTTATTTCGCCTAAAATGAGCCTTTAAAGATGTCTTAAAATAGAGCAGAAAGACTTTATTAATGAAAGGAATGCCACTGATGGTTGCATGCATTAAAAAAAATAAAAAACAACAATTTTTTTAGCATATTTGTAATATTTTTCATTAACTAACATTATCAAAAAATTAATAGATACTGTAACAAATGTATTGTTCATTGTTAGTTCATGTTAATTAATACATTAACTAGTGTTTACCAATGACACCTCATTGTAAAGTGTTACCTCTTAAATTTACCTTCATGTGACTTTATATGACTTTTTAGGGACACTGTCAGTGAGAAAAAATTCAGAGAAGAGACCCACTTCATGTGGCTAGATAGTTCTTTAACCCCTTACCATGTAGTGAGTACTGTGAAAGTATTTGAGTGTCTGTCTCTTTTCATCTCTCTGTCTGTCTCCTCTCAACTATCTGTTTTTGTTTTTCTCTGATAGACTGTATCAGAGGCTCACAGGCTCACCAGCGTCTCTTCTTCCTCGGGACACTGAAGAAGAACCAGCTGTCTTCAGCCATCCTGGTGAACTTCTACCGGTGTGCGATCGAGAGCATCCTGACCAGTTGTATTACAGTCTGGTATGGGAACTGCTCAGTGGCTGACCACAAAGCACTGCAGAGGGTGGTGAAAACTGCCCAACGCATCACAGGGACACCACTTCCTGCTATTGAGGACATCCAAAGGAAACACTGTCTACATCGAGCTCGCAGCATTCTTAAGGACTCCTCTCCCCCTGACCATGGACTGTTTAACTTCCTGCCCTCCGGGAGGTGCTTTTAGGAGCCCGGGAGGCGGGACCAGCAGATCCAGGAACAGTCTTTTTTTTTTTTTCCCTACAGCTGTCTCCTTACTGAATTCTGCCCTCTGACACCATCCACAAACCCCCCCCCCCCCACACACCACACACACAGACTCCTCACCCCTCCTCATCACTACATCTGATTTACAAACAAACAAAAACAGTTCACTTGTTATTACTTGCACCTGTCTGTTTATCCAGAATACTGAGTAATCCATTTGCACACTGGAATATTTTATATTTTCTATGCACTTTTTTACGGTCCATTGCACTAGTGTAAATGATGTTCATATGTTCATAGTTTCTGCTTATAATGTACATACACTTTTACATAATCCATCTGTATAGTATGTTCATAACACATCTGTATATCATGCTGATAGTATTTCAAATTTGTAAATTATGTCCATAATACTGCCTTATTTGTAGATTTATTGTACATTTGTAACATATTGTAAACACTGTATATTATGTTCTTACTGCTTACTGCACTTCTGGTTAGATGCTTACTGCATTTCGTTTCCTTGTACCTTACATGTGCAATGACAATAAAGTTGAATCTAATCTAATCTAAAAATTGCCCTCAACTGTAAAATTTTCACATTGAAAAAACTTCAAACTTTCAGGCTATACTTTCTCGAGCCAAGCCAACCTAAATTTTGACTTGACAAACTTTATTAATTTAGTTGATGTTAATGCTGGTTATAAATTAAATCACTTTACAGAAAAACAAATAACACTTTTTCTAACACCATTGTATACTATATTTAAAAATACATTTAAAATCTTTTCCTTTTATGGCTCTTCTGCCTTTCTTCAAAAGGATTTAATAATGCTTTAATATTGTTTGTTCTTTTATGTAAATTAGGTGTCGTGAACTGGAGTGCATTTTCTGCACAATTCAACCAGAGTTCCAGATTGCAACTTATACTTATTGCAAATAGTGGCAAGTATCTGCACCTCAGTATTGTAGTACATTATAAAACAGTATGCAATAATAACTTATTGAGTGTAAATTATAATTTTAATTCAAATTATTAAATGGATGCCACCTTATTGGGACAATAAAGCCCTCCCTTACAACTTTTTGATTATTTGCTTCATTTTTATTGAAAATACATGCTTTTCTGATGTGATTTGAAATTTGAAAAAGGAGAAAAAAAACTTAAGTTAAAAGGAACACTCGAACCCGGGTCGATTGCATCAAATTGTAATCAACACACATTTCACCATCTGCACCCCTAGAGCTGACGACTGATTTTCATCTGTTTTACTTTTGAATAGCTCAATAAGACATATATGAGGTGCCATTAAAGTGTAATATTACAATATACACAGTGAAGTAAAGTGCAACAGAATGTTAATATATTGTAAATAAAATACTACAGAGATATTACAGAATAAACTCTGTAATTCCGTATAATTTTACCTCAGATGAAAAAAACATGGTTAAAATAATGGATATGTGCTGTTTGCTGTATTATATTTTACTGTTGTTTTTCACGTATTTTTTTTTTACGCCGTAATGTTCTTTACTACTTTAACATTTTATTAGAGTATTCTTTTAAGTAAGCGCATGCATTTTAATGCACGCAAGATGCGAAAACAACTAACGTCATCACGCAATGCAAATTACAATGCTAAAGACATACCTTACGTCACTTTGCGTTAAACACATACGTGACGTCACCGCGCTACAGTCTGCAGCGAGGGGTGTCTCAATTATTGTTTTGTTTTCAACTTTTCTCTTCTTTCCCAGGCGGGCGTGCCGCCATCTTGTCACCGAACTTCACTTGCGTTAGCATTCCCATTGACTCCCATTCATTTTTGCGTCACTTTGACAGCGAATAACTTTACATCTGAGGCGTTTAAAGGGACTCCATTTGTCCATGTATTTATTTCTAAAGATACACGACAATGTATAAAGGGCTCCATTACCTTCTATGTTACATTATGGCCCCGTAGAAAACAGTTTTTTGTAAAAATAGGCTAACGATTGCGTCATAACCACTCGACTCTCTGTCGCACAGTAGAGAAATTACCGTACAGACAGGAGGAGAAGCTCGCAGGCAATCGGGGAGACGTCAAGAGATATGGCGTACTGGCGTTACATTTTAAAAATACTATACAAAATAATTAATCAGAATACTTACTCCTGCTCACTCACGCCAAAGAACTCCCCGCTCAAACTCGCCGTCTCTCTGCAAGATTAACGATGGCAGTTTGCACGCACAGCTACTAGAAGGTTTACATCTGTCAGACAGGTTGCTGACTTCATCAAGCTTAGTTTGGAGTCTGCGCGTCAGAAACGGAAGTTCTAAAAATCGCTAAAAAAACGGGCTTCACTTGTCTCAATTGATTTCCAATGTGGTCGCTGTGTCCATTTCTTTTACTGTCTAAGCGAGGGGTGTCTCAACATTTCCATCACATGCTTTTGGCATTCGGCCAATCACAACGCCCTGGATAGCTGGCCAATCAGAGCACACCTCGCATTCAAACCGACGGGCTTTGTAAAAATGTATGCATTTCAGAAAGGCGGGGCATAGAATAATGTACATTATAACACATTTCATTACACCAAACACATAAAATAATGTTCTTTTTAGCAACGTCATATGACCCCTTTAAAATAAGGAGAGAGACTAAAGTAGTTCACAATTTATAAAAGGCTCTTTATTTGGGGTGCACAAAGTAACACTGACTATGACGACAACAACAATGGGGGAGTGAGAACAGAATATGGGATAAGTAGCCTAATCTCATAAAAAAAAAAAACCTTTCGTTTATTAGGTTCCCTGATGAGTAATCTGTGAAGTATGAGTCATATGTTAACTGGAGAGATGAGTGGAGCCTGTGTGATCAGAATCTACATATTGCTCCCCCACATCCTATTCAGCTCGAGCCCTTAAAAGCTTGCAGCATCTACAGTATTTCATGATCGGAAAGTGGAACAAAAGCCTTAATAGGCCTAGCACCCACATATATGATCTATTAATGAACTTATCAAACCACTTGCTTGGTGCTGTGGATATTGTGGATAATGTTTTAAGAAAGTGACTGAATGTCAAACTGCTGTTTACCATTCTAGCTGGAAAACCCCGTTTCTGTTAATGCCAGTCGAATAATTCCAGTTTAAAGCCATGTTTTAATTTCCCTGTCGTACTCTATAGCCTATAGGAAAAAATGAGATAGAGGTAAGAAATAGCTATAGTCAGGTCAAATAAATATGTGATTAGATTTACCCCATCTTTCTCTGAGTTAGTTTAATTGTAGGGAAAGAAGAAGGGACCAAGAGCATTTCAAAATCGTTGCGAATATGAGAAAAAGTGTAAAACAGCCCTGAACTGTAATGTCTTTTAAAACAGTGGATCTTAATCTTTTTTTTTATTCCTAGTCCCTGCATTACAATTTTTTGAAGTTTAGAACTTTTCTGAATACATTGAAACCATTTCTAATAGCCTTTAATGAAGTCAACGTGCAGCCCCTTGAAAGTGTGCTGAGGCACCACTGGGCCCCAGTCCCCCAATTTAGGACCTCTGTTTTAGTACAGATGCAAAAAAGTTTTAACCCAATAGCCAAGGAAAGATAGTTCTACTTTTTTATCTGGTTAACCTTACAAAGGTTCATGGGAATCAGCTTAATATGACAATAAAACTGAAGAGGAATTGAAAAGTTGAGTCAGAGCTGCAACTTTAAATGTAAAAAATATTTGTAAACTGAGCAAAGTATTACAAGAATAAAGGTTTAACCCTAGAAAAATCCAGGATGTTGGTGTTGATTTTACAAAAACTAAATATAGCTTTGTTATATTAAGGTCACATTCAAACTGTTTTGGCTACCTTTCAGATGTTTTGAATGAAAAAAAAAAATGTTTTCCCTTAAATCCATCATAAAATAAGAATATTTAACATTTTACTTTTTATTATGAAAAACCAAGGTAAATCTATTGCTGTTGTGCATACATCAAATTATAGCTATAAATATAGCTTTGGCAAAAAAAAAAAAAAAAGAAAAAAAAAAAAAAAAAAGAAGAAACCCCCCTCAAAAAATAGTTACAATGTCATTTCCACCACAATGTTAAACTAAACATAGTACATAATTTGAGATATGATGGAAATGTTCATGACATTCCGAAAAATGTCATTTACTCAAAAATGTATACGGTAATTTTTCACAAAAATATAAATTAGCATATTGGTTTATATTGGTTTATAAGAACAAGTTGCACCTGAAAAACAAATGTTCATTTTAAAGAAAAACAAAACCAGATGAAAGCTTGAGTTTCCATCATTTGTATTTACATTCTAAAATATACGTGAGAGGATGTTTCCTTTTACTGATTCATATAGGTTTATAAACATGTAGACAAAAAGGTTACTGTAAAGGTCAAAGACAATTTAAAGACAAAACATCTCTTGGGATCCAGAGACAAAGATTTTGATAATTGACAAATCAGGGTATTTAAAAAGCATTATTTTACAATAAATATTTTATGATCCTCACTAATCAAGTAGGCTAAGTATAGTTATATTTAAACTAAAATAAAATAAAGGCACTCATTGAAATCCTAAAATGGCTTGGGTAGTATTTGTTTGCACTGTAAATTTAATCTAATAACAGAGCATTTGGACTGTATATTTGTAAATATGTGTTTCATATGAACCAATGATGGCAGTTTAGCCTAATTCTAGTCTAAAGCCTTATTTAGTTTATAAAGACTGCCTACTTCCAATTGTTTCAAACTGCTTTCAAATCCCTCCATTGTTATTCAGTGGGATCTATATCTGGACAAATTGCTTGTCGTTTCAGAGCAGTTTAGAAGTGTTTAGGAACATTTTCTTGTTGTCCATGTCTTTTGATGCAGGTAGCGCTATTAGATGCTGGGTTCATGATGCCAATTCATATATGGTAAAAAAAAAAAAAAGTGCCTGAGTCCATTACGGTAAATAAATGCCTGAGCCAGCACTTGTTCAGGGCTGTCTGAAAATAGACAAAATATTCAGCTTGACAAAGGCAGCATTTTCTGTTCCTTATTTTGCAATTTCTGTCTGTCCAACAAGTCACTTGTGTTTACCATCAAACTATTTTGGTAAACAAGTTTCAGCAAAATGTTCAAACACTGATTATTCAAACCAGTTCTCTAAAATTCCCATCTTAAAATAGGAATCTGCGTCTAAGACTAGCTTTTTATCTTCAAGTAATTTATACTTTAATATAAATACTATATTACTTGCATCAAATGTTTTATTGCCACTAACTTATGTGATATTGACACACACACACACACACACACACACACACACACACACACACACACACACACACACACACACACACACACACACACATAAATTATGTTGCTTGAGTTTTGACATATTTCCTCACAGTATTTTTATTACTCATCAGACTTAAAAGTAAGCTTTGTTTTGCCTTTAGCAGTCGCATCAGACCTCATGACACAAATGTCAGATGACAGTATATTCGTGTACAGCACATTTGGGAGAGAAGATAATCAGGTCCACAAAATGTAATATAACCCACTGGGTTCTGTGAAGATGAGGGAACCTCACCGTTTAGTCTCCCTCAAGAACTAAAACATGAAACTGAAAGCAACATTTCACATCATTTCAAGAGAATGAAAACCAGGTTCCAAAATGAAACCGTGAAAGCCCTTGTTTACAGATAAAAGAATAAGACTGTACAATTGTGATAAGAAACATGCAACATAAAAGTAACTTATAAAATGTATTTATGCATCTGTGCATGTATTTCCCCCCTTTTATAGCTCATTGATTGAATAATGTATAGGTATCTTCCCTAATTATTTCTATTCTTGAGTTTTTTAAATCTTAGTGCATGCTGTAGGTTGTATGTGAGAGGATGAAATATTTTCTAAATACACTTTGAGTTTTTATTATTGATGAGATATTCTAACTAATCCAATAAAAATACAAAATGCAAATGACCCCCCCTCCCCCCAAAAAAAATCAAAAATATAAAATCAAAAATAAAATGAAAAACAAATTCAAAAGTTTCTTGCCACATGGGAATTATCACCAGTGAGTTAACAAAATCCATTATTGATTCAGAAGTAAATTACTTTAAAATATTCAATATTAAACTGTGAATTTACGTGATTATCTATCTTTAAGAGTAAAGCTATAACTATTTTCCTCTGACATAAAAATTCCAACTCATATGCATATATCCTTTTCACCCACTTCCTCTTCTGAGCATCAATATAAACTGGGCAGAAGACGCCTCTCATCCTAGACTTGCTTCACTCCACATCTGATCTCAGCCTCAACATGTCACTGCTCTCTTATTTACTGCTGGCAGCTACTGCAGCCTGCTGCTTCACAACCCTCTTTGGTAAGAGTATAGAAATGGATTTTATATTTTATTTTAGAATTTAAGTGGTGCAGCATTCTGTGTGGTCAATATTATGTGGTGTTTTAATACAAAGATGTCTGTATAAACCAGGTGCTTTCTAAGTTTAAAAGGTGGATCTGTTAAAGGGTAAAATGTGCTATAATTTATTGCAGGTTAATTATGCACTCAACTGTTTGTCATAATTTTTTTTATTTCTGATAGAATGGTTCAGCATTGTTTCTTTAGAGAAATGTCATTCTAACTGTATCTACATGGCTTCTTTCAGCATTGCCAATGGATGGCGTGGCTACCAACAGGAAACTGTCAGTGTGTGACCACCTCCTCATCCATAATCCCAACTCGGGTGTTCCAGAGGATTGAGATCCTGCCTCCAGGAGCACACTGTCGCAAAACCGAGATCTTGTGAGTCATGATGTTTTGCTTCTACACGTCGGTGGCTCACACACTGTAATTACAGACATGAGGGAAATGTGCAAAAGGGTGCATATTTCCTCTGTTCTGACAAACCTCAGTGCTCTCAAAAATATGTTACATTATCCACTATTAACCCACGCAGCTCTTAGACAAATGTCACTTATTGCCCATACAGTTGTGTAAGACAGGCAAATAGTATTGCATATATTTATTAAATTCTTTTAAATTCCTCAGGATTACCAAAAAGGACAACAAAACAGTTTGCATAAACCCTGAAGCACAATGGATAAAAAAAATCCCCAACAAAAGTAATGAGGTAGGGTTTTAAGTCTTAACTCCTAAAATCAAAATCAAAACTGTCTAAGCTAGAATTTACCTTTTGTTTTACTTTTCTTTGCATTGTCTAATGGTTTTCTTATGTTTTCTTTTTCCTACTGTACAGCAAAAGATCTGTAAAGGAAAGTTCCATGCCCACTGTTGCATAAATCAAAGCGGACAAGAACAACTGCAATTAAGACATTTTCCACTTTCTTTTCAACTATTCCTTTTCGTTAAACTGGCAACTCAAGTGTGCTGAATGTTATCAGGCCATCTTTACATAGCCACAAATTTGTTATCATAGGCTATCTACAAAATCTGTAATTATTATTTTGAAATAAAACTCTCACAACCTTCTTCCTTTAAAATGACAACTTTATTGCCTTTTAAGTTCCTTTAACTAGGACAAGACTTTGTTGAGAATTTCTTGTTTTACAAATGGGCCACATGTAGCACCATTTTCATTTGCAAACAGAAAGTTTTTCCCCCATATATCATCACCATATATGTTCAGAGACTAAACAAGATTTATAAAATGGTGTATTCCTCAGCTGAGGAGAAACTGCATGAAAAAAACTCCCAAAGTCAATGAGAAAATCCAGCGATTAAGTCATCATCTCATTGGGAAAATGCTCTTTTTTTTGGATATTCTAATCATGGTTTCTCAAGGTTCTTAGCAAAACAATACTTTAAAGCATCTTACAATCACGCAAGTCCTTCATTAATTTAAATTTCTTATCAAAACTGACCTCAAACCCTGGTGCCATTATCCATATTCAATGAGGGACTACTGATATTTTCCACATGCTTTTATTACTAATTGAAAAATAATGCATGTTCATCAATCTGGATTAAAATAGCTGGCCATTCAGACCATTTGCCATGCCAGAAAATATGTTTAGTTTGTTCTATGGGAATTTCTTGGGAAGTTGACTTACTTACGGTTATAAAAATGTTATAACTGTATCACGGCCAATTAAGTAGTCATCATGTCTCTCTGGTGAAGAGAAGAGATGGACAGATGAATGGATGAGTGGATGGGAAGAGTGCTGGGATGGATGCTGGTGCTGGCTCACTCTGTAAGCGTCTTGCTTTCACAGGCAGTACTGCTGTAGAAAAGCTGGTTCAGGCTAGGCACAGTTTGATCAAAGAGGAATGCTCAACCTAACAATCAGTTTCTGCAAAAGTGACAAAAAGTGAAAGCACTGATGCTCAAAAGTGTTCCACTTATAGAAATGATGTTTTGATGACTAAAAATCTCAAATGTGAAGGTGTTGCATGGATCCTAACCAAATATGTCATTAAATGTAAACAGGGATGGGAGTTAATCAGTGTGGTTATTGTTTATTTTCTGAAGTCTGATGGCAGTAAGTGATAAGTAGCATACAGCACACATAGTCCAACACTAAATAGTCCACTTTAGCACCTCTGACCTTCCTTTTAAAACATATTACTCACATCAGCTCAACACAGAACAAGGCACAGTCTGCTGAAACATGTTAGGAAAGTTGTAGCTTTTTACAAAAAAGACATTAAGTGAACCTGGATGTGTCAAATAGACAAGTACTATCAACAACCTACGCTCCTCACAGGTTAAACATCACAAAATGCTCCAGCATTTTAACTCAAGAAGACCCTGCTTTATACATTTTGATGACTGCTCTTTTGAGCAAAGGACTTTTTGGTTTATAAAAGTCTGAATTCATGCAGGGAAGTGTTTTCACAGTAGTCATGTGACAGACAACACTAATGTCACTGACATAAAAAAATGTTATAGTTTGCCCAAATTCATTCAGTTTAAGACTATAAATACACTACACAACTTTTACCACGTTTTGCACTCTTGACAAGTTGACACTAGCTGCCGAAAGTCAGAGCAAATGCAGATTTGAGTTGACAGATTTCACAGAAAATCACATAGTGTATGATGGGCATACACTTTTTTTTTTTTAGCTTCGGACTATGAACTATGTCCAGTTGGACAATGATTTTAAAACACATATTGTTTTAACTGGTTATATGTCTCCTAGCAATGACAGATATGTTTCTGTGTTAAGTCTACTGTGTTTGGAACAACACATAAATTCAGATTTTATACGTTGTGTAGAGTATTACAGCTTTTAGAGAAATTCAGCGAATGATTGTGTTTTAGCTTGCCAACCTTGAAAACCATAAATATGTAGATATAACAGTGAGAACAGCCTTTAACTACAGAAATGCTCTTGAATCCGTATAGTTTTTGCCAAACAAATAAAATGAAAGAATCATGTCATTTTTTCTCGTCTCCAACAAATCACACAATGACATTTATAAATTAATTTATAAATTAACATTCATCCTGTACCGATGCAGCTGACAAGCCATTAGCATTGAAACAAATGTGAAACAACATGATTAAGCTGAATTGGCCTGTGTTAAATGGATAGTTCACCCAAAAATGAAAAGTGTTCCACAGAAGAAATAATGTCATACAGGTTTGGAACACCATGAGGGTGAGAAAACGATGACAGTATTTTCATTTTTGGCCAAACTACGCCTTAGACCCTTAGGTAGTCTTCTGTAGAAATTATAAATTGTACCAATAAAGTCAACCACCTGTCAATCAGAGATTCTTTAGAGACGCTCGCTGACATCATGAGATCACTGAGGCAGGGAGGACTTTGTATTGTGTAAATATACATCAGTACGGCGATGTGATTTAGATGCTGATGCAAGCAGCAACGGAAAACAGCACAGCTGGGTTATAATCAGTAGGCCTGGGATCCTTTTTAATAGTTTTTAAACATTTTTGACCAAAAGACAAGTTTGCATAATACTTTACATTGCACTATTAAGAATTTTCAATTTAAAAATAGACCGCTGTTTTCCAGTTCATAAACTTAATGCAAATCCATCCTCCGATAACATCAAACAGGGGAACTTGAGTTTGTAATGCACAGGATGCAATAACTAATATTAGATTGCATAATAAAGAGACAAATGGGGTTTTATTATACTCAAAATTTACAGATTTAAATGCCACCTTTAATGATTTCTTGTAAAATTTATGAGATGCTGAAGGGGAATTTAAAAGAGGATGCCTAATGCTAACTGGAACATCTTTTTTGTAATACTCTTGCTGACATGATTCTGTCTTTGCTTAAGTTACACATTTCTACCATCCAAATACTGACACATGGCTTATGCAATCTCACATTTAGACAAACAGATCGATTTCCCTGAAAGCAGCGTTTGTTTGGTACCAAACAGAGAATCCCAACCCTAATTTGGTATTAACCTTTTGTTTTCATGTTGGAAAACGTAATAATAAGATCATATAATCGTTGTGCAAATATTAAAAAAAGGAACAAAGTAGGTAAGTACTTTCACTCCTTAATATGTGTGCCTATTTTGTAGGGGCTTATCATTCGTCCCATGGGTTTGGGGAAGGGGGCTGCACTACCTGTGGACAGGCAGATGCAGCCCGTTGAGGGGGGGTAAAGGCGGGTGGTACTCCAGCTGAGCCAGAAGGGCAAAGTGATCGGAGGGATGTGCGGGTGGGGGCAGCCGGTTATGTTGTTGTTGTCCTTCAGCCACTGAGTCTCCAGTGGACCCAGAACGCCCAGAACACGCATGTGTGTCCTAGAGAAGAAGATGTAGTCAATCACGCCCTACAGAAAAGGAGAAAAAAGGTTTCATAAATTAAAAATCTGTGACAATAATATAAAATTAGGAGCTGATTTCAGTGCAATACAATAAAGCAATGCGTGAAACTTAAATATATCTGAATTAGTTATCTCTTCACCTTGAATTCATAAGTGTAGTTGGTGTAGGGCATGAGAATTCCCCTCGTAGGCACTCTTCAGCTGGAAACTGTGTGTGATGCTGCCATCGGGCTTGCCGTTTTTGCCGTTGCAACTGAAGTTGGTTTAAACAATCACTGTAACGCAGTTCCTTAAAGTCTTTGTGATTTTCTGCAACTCCACCATTACTTAGATACTCCACCACACCTGTGAAAGGCCAGGAAACCTAGTAATGCTGAGACAAGACCTTCATGCCGAATCTAACCGAGGAAAAATGTGATGTATTTCTCTTAGGAATGACATTAAAGAGTAATTCACCCCCCAAAATTAAAATGATGTCATCATTAACTCACCTTCATGCCGTTCCAAACCTGTATGAATTTTTTTCTTCTGTGGAACATAAAAATATATTTTGAAAAATGTCTATACATTTTGTCTATACAAATGAAGTCAAAGGTTACCTGGAACATTCTTTAAAATATCTTATTTTGGTGCTCCACAGAAAGTCACAGAGATTTTGAAAAGCAATAACGAGGGTCATAAATGCTGACAGTTATCCTATATAAGAAACGCTAAGTCATCCACTTCAATGGCACTATATTTTGGATTGCTTATGTGAAATTCTTGAACTCATCTTAGTAGGAATTTACACAAGATAGATTGCCCAAGTGAGTTCCCCATTCCCTGCTAACTATTTATCTCCAATAAAGCAGTTTCAAATATCACTTACCAGAGTCTGGGAGGGAGTTGAGGTCGCGCACAGGACTGTAGGGATGTGTGCTGGTGTCTGACGTGGGTGAGGGCAGAGTTGATGGAGCCCAATGGCACTCTCAGCAATGCACGTAAGCCAGACAGGAAACATCATGGTCTGGATGAGCGTCACATCTTGAGTACTCCCTGTGACTCCAGTGTCATGGGGCATTAGCTACCAGCGGGACGTTTCCTCTGAAGGCTGCTTTGGATCGCCTCGCTGGACAACACCAGTAAATTAAGGGTATTTAAGTTAATTTACTAAAGCATGCGTAGCAAAGGGAGCGGTGTAACATCTAAATCTAAGATCTTTTATAAGGTTCCTTGCTCCAGTTCAATCTAGATATTTCAAAAGCTAATGTCCACGGGGGGAACTGCCCTTCTTTTGCATTTTTTTTTTTTTTTTTGGTCATCATTTTGCAATATATGACAATGATTGAATAAAAAAATTATTCTAGATTGCAGGGGAAAAATGAAGAATACGCTGAGAAAGAAGAAATAAGACAGAACTTCATCAAAAAGTTAGTGTATGCTTAAGAAAATTGTATTCAGCTGTATTGAGGCATCATGAAGAAATAGAAAGTAAAAAGTATGTTATCACTGAAATCCACCTAGCACTTAATTCAACCATAGATTTAATTTTATGTATCAGTGAGCGCCACATCACTTCGACTAACTTGGCTTCTCAAAAATTTTGAAAAGACAGTAAATGTTTTGTTTCATTTAACTGCAGGCTGCATATCTTCTAAAATATTCAGAGAATGCTACTGGATGTTATTTTTTTCAAAGTGGCCATATTTAGATATCCAACTTGCCACACAACAAATAAAATAATAATAATATAATATGTTGAATCATCTAATCATAATCTGTTCTGTTTGATCATTTCTTTCGGGGCTCACAAATCGGAATTCTACTGACATAGGTGCCGCTTTTGAACTCTGAACTTTGATATTTATTTTCAGAGACCGAGTATTTAGTTATTTGTCCCTCGCCATCTAGTTGTTAACTATGTTTTATTATACTTGTGATTTACTGCCTAGTCAGTACAGGACCAGGCTAAACAGTCATTGCGTGGTCAGTGTAAAGACTGGAAAAAACCTAAATTGAGCCTATTTAATGTGAACTGCATAGCCTTCTTCATTCAGTGTCCGTTATCCCTAGCAAACAAGTTCGTTCTTCACCTCCATCAGGACACTACCTTCCGATGGTTATCTTTGGTCATGCCTCTGGTGGTAGCATAACCTACGGAGCCCTCCGAGTTTGCCAATAGGCAATCCCATGAATTTAACTCCACTGGTGGGGGGGGGTGGGGGGGGTTTCTGCATACCAGAGTAAGACTCTGAGAAAATAAACAAGTAGCAAACAAAGCTGACTTGATAGGAAGCACTCACTTGAAAACTTGGTGTAAGTACGGACCAGGGAAGGAGATTTCTCCAACTTCTCAGGTCTGTGAAGAACACAGCACAGCCGTCTCTTTTCGGGCCCGCGGTCGCCCCTCTGCGCCGGGGGGCGCATGGCCGCTCACTGTGGTTGGACATGAGGTTGGCACGAGACTGGAAAAAGGCACGATAAAAGGGGATCACAATCACAAACAACTGTTTTCTAGGCGTAATCAATGAAACGGATCAACATAGTAGTCTAGTCTGTTTGCACCTCCTGAACAGGCATCAGATTCAGTAAATGGATTGGGCAACCAGATCCACAGTTCAAATTTCTCAGGAACAATACACTTTGTGAGCTAAAATTTGGGACTACACGAAACAACCCCTCTTTTCAAATCAATTCATCGCAGACATAACGAACTACAGCTTTATTTTCCACAACATGAATATGTTGCCAAGCCAAACTGTACTGACCTGCTGCACATGCATTTGGAGAAATAAGCCGTTAGAGCAAAGTATAAAACTGCTGATATTACACTCTACACTCCAATGCTAAAGAATTCTAGTTCACTAAGTGTAATTGGCAAATTGTACTTGCTTTATTCAATTTTGTGGACGCATATGGTGAGACATAATCCAAACACAATTCAACAAATGATGTTGATGAGTTTTTAAGTTTGGTTTAAACAGAGCAAGCGGGAAGAAAAGTGTGATCCATATTATAGCTCTTTATATGAAGCATACAGACTTCAGTCAAGCCACAAAAACTTTTTGCTGAAAAATGCACAATATATGAGATGTGAGTGGTGCGGCCGGTGTCCATGCACTGCATAAAAACATTTCTGAATTTTAAAGACGTTTGGGATGGCGCTGCGTTTCCGTCCAGGTGTGCGCCCTGTTTCAGTTGTGAGGTTCCACAGATGTATTTAAGATCTCTTCTTGATGTTGTTGTTTTTTTGCAGATAATAATATTAGTTCAGGTTTTTGGCATTGTTTGAGTGAAAGAAATATTATATATATAATATAATAATATTATTATTTATGTATAATATATATATAATATATATATATAATATTGGTTACATATTTTAATCTAGCTTTTTTTTGTTTAAAATATAATATTTATTGAAGTTACATGCATAGTGACAAACTGCTTTAAATTTGGTCAGTAGGATTCTTTTTTAAAATTATCTTGTATAGTTTGCATTCATTGATCAAAAGTGCAAAAATCATTTAAAGGTCAAAAAAAAAATTATTTCAAAAAAGCTTCCTTTCTAATTTTCTATCCTCATGAGACCTAATGATAATTAAATCAGCTCTCCATCACGAATATTAAGCTAACATCCAATTTCAAACTAAAAGGCTTATAGAATTGATCTTCTACCAAAAGGGCTTGAAACCTATAAAAGAAATCCTGGAAAGCGCTTCAAAAAAAAGGGCTCTATGCGTGGGGACTAACAATTACAGCTTACTCATGCCCAATACTCAAGGATTGGAGTACTATATGTAGTATTGTCATCCTTCATACATCAAAGGTTTTTTGATTTGTCAGATTTTAAAAGAAATACACAGTAATCTTCTCTCCAAAAAAACACGGCTCCTAAGCGCCGTGGGGAGCTAAAAGTCCAAGCACTTAGCCATATACTTCAAGCGAATTGAAAACAAACTGAATGATGCATTTTGAATAAAACGAGTTTAAAAGGCTTGCAAAAGCGAATCAATATGAATAAATATCATTAGGATTTGAATGCCCCCCACTAAATGAATTTTATAAAAGGCAATTAAAAATTTACAATATACCTATGTTAGCTGACTTATCAAATAATGCACCTTGGTGAGAATATGGAAATACTTTAAACAAGAAAAGTAGTCGTTACATCCTTTCAATGGTGGTAGTGCTAATTGTAACTGAGATTTTGAAACAGTGCGTACTCAGGCATGTATTCAGCATCACATGTGTGATCTCCTCTGATGCCTTTTCCTGTACTCCCATTAAGGGCCCATGCAGTCGCTCACCTAATGTCTGTCTTGTCGCACAGTACGTGTAGCACATGAGTGAACACAGTAGAAACAAGCATTTAATATTAGCTTGTCCTTGCTATATCATGATTTTAAAAACCATACTGGGTGCGTATTACCTGTGATCATTGGTCGCTCCCTCAAATCGTCCATGGTCTTGGGGAGTTTCGTGGTAATTGGGAGGGAAAAATAGATCTAAGGTAATAAATAATGAATACTTTTTGTTTAATATAATATAAAATTTCGTTATAAAAAGATGTAACTGTAACAATATTCCTGGTCATCAGGCATCCTGAAGCAAGTGAGTATACCTGTGACAAGGATTCCTAAAAAATTGTTCTAGCTAATGAAAAATGGCATCGTTGTCTGTTACGTGTAAAGATAAAACGTTTAGAATAAAAAACAAACTTTACCTTGAGCCAAGTGTTCAACTGGAACCGGCCAATTCTAAGGAAATCCAACATTTTTAAAGCATTCCTAAAAAAAATACACTAAGTAAAAAATGTAGGCAATAAAAAAGCGTACTTTGTTAAGGATATCGTCAACAAAAATGCCAAACTATCTGAGACACTTGTTCTTAGAAAATGTCAATATTTTGAGCTGTTAATAGATAGTCCGCAGCCTTTTTAATTTAGTTGTATTCTATATTTATTATATAACTGTGAATGCTAAAAGGTCAACAATATTTTACCTAACTTTGCGAATGTACCTTAGAATCGAGCCAATTTGCACGTACCTTAGAATTCCCATTGCCAGTTCTGCTGGCACTGCGCAGTTTGTTGAGGACAGGTTTAGGTAGACGAGATGGGCAGCTTTGTAGTTCAGAGAGAATCCTTCAGGTATGTTTCATTGGATCAGTCAGATGGTCAGCGTCCTAGTGACTGCTTAGACTTCTGACCGCCCTGTTGAATGGAGGAAGTGACAAAATATTTACAGATTCCCAGAGAACACACATTTCTGATAGTATATACTCAGCAATGCTCGTCACTTTGGTCAAACATTGCCACTTTATAAATAGTTCAGTACAAGTAGGCTTTCACGTTCACTGATTTATTCATTAATTTCTCTCATGTCAGTTTACTGTACCTTCAGTAGCACATTCATAAAAATACATTCATTGTATGAGTTGAGGTGTGAGGAATAATAATAACCAGAAATCTCCAACTCGGTCCAGTGTGACTTCTTCCACTGGCCAGTTCCTCTGCTGACATGACGGTATATAATCTGCGTGGGTCTGGAGGATCATATTTTCCTTTGGCATGCCTATTAATCTGAAAAATACATGTAGAAAATGAAAAATTAAACATAATTTATTTTAGTTACAGTATGTCACTCAGGTCATTTTTCTCTCAGCTACAGTTCATTAATTTTCTCAAAATTTCTGTAAGCAATCATCATAAACTGAGAGAAAGCTAAAAGCCTGATCTATGTACCTGCTGGCAGTGTAATTGTCACTGCAATGTTCATTTTGTGAATGCTGTGAGAGTGACTCCCTCTAAAGGCCTCAGATCAAGCCAGATAACTCTTACACAAACTGACATTATGTAAACATGATGTAAATCAGTCAACAAACCAACAACTGCACTTGAACTTGTGAACATCAGCTAAGAATTGCTTAAGTTTAATTTAAAATAAAGCTAAAGATAAAACAATATGTAGGTACTAAGTGAAGCTGTAAAATATCAACTCTCACCAACACTGCAGTTCAAAAGTTTGGGATTGGAAAGAAGTCTCTTATGCTCCCCCAAGGCTGCATTTATTTAATCAAAAACACAGTAAAGCAAAACAATATTGTAAAATATATTATTACAATTTGAAATAATTGCAAAGATTTTACTCTCTCTCAATAATTGTATGCTTTCTACTTTAATATATTTTAAAATGTCATTTAACCCCCGTGAAAGGACTTTTCATTACTTATCTTCTTCAATGTCACTTACCCTTTAGAAATAATTCTAATATGCTGATTTGGTGCTCAAGAAACATTTCTTAATATTATCAATGTTGAAAACAGTTGTGCTGCTTAATTTTTTTTAAAAAAATTTGCGGAAACAATGAATTTTTTTTTTTAGGATACTTTGATAAATAGAAAGTTTTAAAGAACAGGATTTATTTTAAATAAGTTTATAATAATTATAAATGGATTTACTGTCATTTTTGATCATTTATTGCATCCTTGTTTAATAAATGTATTATTTTCTTAAAAAAAAAAAAAAAAAACTTTACTGACCCAAACTTTTGAACCATGGAGTATGTTCTTTTAAAAAAAAAAAAAAAAACAGGCCAAAGTGAGAGACTGCCTGAATAGTTATATCTCCCTTTCATGCCGAAGCCAAAACATAAGCTATGGCAGGCTACGGGGGGGCACGGAAGAGTTTAACCCAAAGTTCTTTTGGGTTTTCTATACGCTGATGGTTTAAACTTAGTTGAACTTGAGAAGGCCAGCAAACTGTAGAGTGATTCATCAGAAAGAGTAGGGTTTTTGTTTTTTTTTTTAACCAAATCTCTCAGCCTGTAAAAGATATAAAAAGCAAAGACAACAAGCACTGTCACCGTGAAACGCAGCATAACTTTTCTGCCTGCCTGTTAACAGAGTTGTCTCAATAAGAAGAACCCACCATCGTAAAACTTTTGAAGCTAGCTTTTTAGAACAGAATGTCGACTATTCCAACGTACTGCTAGCATATCGATTATATTATCCTTTTATAGACTATAATAAGCATGTCAGTGATCGTGCTGCTTATAAGCTCACTAATCTTTATCTGTCACTAAATTGCTGTTTCGTTACCATGTGGACAACTGACCAGAGCACTCTACTTGGTCATGAAACTCTATAAGTAGGCTAGTGTTCGCGTGAACGTTTAGTCGACGCCGTGGATACTCTGCTCGCTGGCAAGCTTTATCTGTCGTTGAATAACAGCCTTGTGTTACCGCCAGTTTTGTGAATAAACTGACAATACACGAGTAGCTTGCTGAAAGAAGGAACACAGCAAGGGAAAATGGCTATGATGAACGCTACGGGTGATAGACATGCAAAGTGAAAAACGCGTGGTCAAGGCTGTAGAACTGCCATGACAGCAACTGGCTGTACGTAAGCCGACTCTTTGGGTTTTTTTTAAAGGGGTTACATACAGTAAGTGACTGATGAATCATACATCTTTTAAGAAAACACACAAGTTTTTTGTTGGCTGCGTAATAAGTTTTTTTATGCCTGTAGTTTGGTCTTAAAGTCCCCCCCATAAATAGCTTTTTTTAAACACAGGCGAAAAAAGGAGCGTTACAGGTTTTTTTGTAAAAGATCACTGATCATGAGACCTCGGAGGAGAACACAGGTAGACTCATACGTGAGGTTTGCGTGTCCTACGCAGCACAGTGTTGCCTTTTTTGGAAAAAAAGAAGGTTTCAAAAGGCCCGCTTTTTTTATTAATTTACCAAAATTTGTGCCCCCCGAAAACCAAAACAATTTGATGTAAAAGTCGGCGTGTTTCAAAAGGCCTTTCCCCAAACAGGGCTTTTCCCGTTTTCGTAAACTTTAAAAAAAAACCAAACATTTTGGTAAAAAAACAAACTTATTAACATTTTGTTTTTTAGGGGGTAATTAATTATTGTAAAGTGTTCGGTGGGACTGAGGCCCAACCACAGAAACAGAATCTGGCTGGCCCCCTTTCAGACCCTTCTAAAAACGGATCTTTAATGGGAGAGACATGTGGGGAAATGGGTTGAAACCTTTTTAACATCTATGGTTAAACACTGTTCTCTCTTTTTTATTAAGTTACATCAACACCGTCTCCTTAGCCGATTTTCTGGGGGTAGAGTTGGGGACACAGGGGTATTTGACACCCAAAAATAAAAAAAGCGCAAACACCCCCCCGGAATGCAGTACTGGATTCTTCCCTGCATTCGGGCGGGGGAGAGGAGTGCTGGTGGAATGACAAGACATAAACAAATGCGACCGATCCTCTCCTGAAGTCCGGGCAAAAAGGACGACACTCGACTTGCTCGATCCACGGTCCCCGTCAACCAGCGATGGGAAACCGCCCCCGGAATCGGTTTTTTTGAACCGTTTTCTAAAAAACCGTTTCAAAAAAAAAGTTTGTTTTTTACCCATTCGTAATTGGTCACATGGCACGAGTTTTCTAGTTTAGTTATTTGTGATTCAGATTATAAAAAAAAAAGCTTGGAACTTACTTTTATATAAACAATACTAAATTCGATTCATTTTTGGCGTTTTGCAGAAAAATACTGTAATTTTTTTTATGGTTGATGTATAGTATACCCATATTTCCCACAAATTTTCGCATTCTTTTAAATTTAAAGTAAGACCCTTTGGGTTTACCAAAATACCTTACTGTCAGAGCACTTATCGTTCGGGGGCTGAGTTTCCCAAAACTTGTGGAAAACCCGGGAAAAATTTTGTAAACAAATTTTAAATATTTCTTTTCCCAAAAGCATCGATTTTAAGTAGCACTTGAAAAAATCGTGATCTACGAGTGTCGGGAAATCGTAAGAAGACGTTCTTCATGCGGCCACCTGAGGAAAATCGGCAGATTACCCCTTTAAGTTTTTTTAAAGTGAAAGATTTAAAAAAAGGATTCGATTTACTTTTTTTTCCCTTTTTTACTCGTTTTTTTTTTTTTTTTTTTTGCTGTTTTTTTATTTATTTTTTTTTTAATTAATGTAGAATAAATAATTAAAAGGGCAGAAAAATAAAAAACCTTCAAAATTTAAATGACTGAAAAAAAAAAAATGAAAAAATAATAAGTGAAGTAAATCTTCAAAGACTGGGAAAAAAAAAAAAAAAAAAATTGTCAATGACTTGCTGCGGACAAAAACCCCATGTTTTGGGAAAAACCCAGTACAATTATTGGTATATATCAAATATATTTTAATGTAAAAATTTTACACACATAATATAAAAATAAATATAAAAAAAATAAATTTTATATAGTTTGTTTTTTATCCGAGTTGTTGGACACAGCTTTATTTAATTTAAAAGGGCGGTACTCCAAAAGGGGCCATTCAAAAAAGGTGACTTTAAAAGATTTAATAAAAGCGATCTAAGTAACGTTACACTTAAACCCAAACTGGGCCGATTGGTTAAAAGTGCATTTTGGTTTTATTTTTAACATTTCAAAAAGGTTTTGCAAACCGTTCAACGATTCATTAAAAAGATCCACTTAAAAGAACGAATCGAAAAAATTTACTCTGCAATAGTTACGGCTTATCAAGGGGAGACAGGCTTTTGAAAAATATATATATTTTGTTTTATTATAGTTATTTAAAAGTATAGGCTATATGCGAAGGGAATTTCTATAAAAAACATGCAAATGTAATTTTTACAGAACTTTTTTCGCAAAAATTTTTTCCATATTTCGGCAATTATTTGATATAAATGGAAAAACAGGAAACAAAAATTTGTTCTTTTCCTCTAAAAAAATTTTTTAAAAAAAGATGTGGGGAAAGTTAATTACATAACGGGACTTATTTTTTATTTAGTATTAAAGATAGTGTGTGCTTACCAATTTTTTTTTAAGGGAGCACAATTTTTTTTTTCAAAGTTAGATGCGCACGACATATCATAGTATATTTGGGGGGAAACGTTAAAGCTTTTTGAGTTTTAGACGGGAAAATAATGAAACCCAAATATCTTAAACAGGCCCCCCCCTCGAGGAATGTTTTAAGATCATTTTTTGAAACTTTAAAATAAATTTTATTTTACGTTCTCTATTTCCCGTACTTTTCACAGTTTTTAACTGAAAATGCCTGCAAAACTTGAGCTGAGTGAAATATAGCCATTACACAAGTTTTTGAGCGGTTCAAAGTTATGTTATTGAATTTTTATGCAGTGGTCTGTATGAAGATAAAGTTCTAAAAAAAATTTTAACACTAATTGGCTAAATTAAAATTAAAATTAACAGTATTTACCAGCATTTAATTTGCTTTAACGAGGTCCTGTTTCACGCACAGTTTTTACCCCGATGTCAGGGCTGTTTTCACATGCGACTCCTTCTTCTTCTGAGTTCACTGACTGCACACAAAAAAGCAATCTGTCGATCCGGCTTTCTGCCGCGCCAAGGTTCTTTAACACGTTTTGCCCGGGTCCACTGCGACAAACTTCGAAAGGGCAAGAAAATCTTATCAAAAAAGAATTATGTTTCTCTTAAAACCTTTTTTTTTTTTTTTTTTTGGGCAAAAGAGAAAAAAGAGGGACTGTTCAAGAAAAAGGGGGTGAAGAGAAAAAAAAGGTGATGACAAAAAAAGACATAAACCCTTGGACTCCGCGGGTCCATCGATGATGTGAAATGGTGAGGTACTATCCCGGGCCTGTCTATGGACTCCCGGCCATTGAAATGCTGAAAAATTTTTAGAAACGGGCTTCAGTCCCCAAAAAACCCCCTGTATACACAACCCTTTGTCTGGGCATGAATGGGAAAAGGTCATTTTTGGGGGGTTTTTTCAAATGTCTTTTTTAAGTAACTTTTTCTTAAAAAAAATTGTCTTTTTGCTTTTAAATTTATAAAAAACAAACCCCCTGTTCAAAAGTGTGTTGGTAAAAACTTTATAATTTTGAGATTTCTCTATTTAAAAAAAATTTTTAAAATATGATTTATTCTATATGGTAAAACTAATTTTTAGACTTATTTTTGGGTTCAGGCACTGTCCTTTAGAAATCATTTTAAAATGTGTTTAAGTTCAAAAAACACTATTAATGTTATCAGTGTGAAAAAAAAAGTGCTATTAATATTTTTTTTGGAAATTTGATACATTTTTTAGGATTCTTTGAGAAGAGAAAGTTAAAAACTTTAACTTATTTATTTGAAAAAACGAACTAGTATTAAAATCTTAAACTCACTTTTGTCAAAATAAAACAAAAAAAAAAAAAAAACTATGACCCCAAATTTTTAAAAAATAAGTACTCATTTAAACATTCCCTTAAACTGCAAACTAGTGGATATGTGGGAAATATGTTCCAGGAAGGCTTTTCTGTGCTTTCAAGTTGTTCTGGAGGTTCCGCTTTTAAAAAATTTAAAAACATCAAAATTCAAAAATTTTACACATTTTGGGGGGATATTTTATTTTGATTAAAAAAATTAAATCTTTATCAGTACTCAGAACAGTTGCTGAAAAAGAACTGTGGGTTTAAAAACATTTTAGGGCTGTTTTTTCTTGTGATGGTTTCCTTTTTAAAAGTAATCTATTTGTTAAACTACAACAGTGTTTTTTGAGTTACTGAAGAAAAATCCCTTTCCCTTTAAACTTTTCCATACTATGTTGCAATGCTTAGAAAACATTTCAGCACCCCGCATTATAAGCAGCAAAAAAGTTACATTTGAACAAAATAAAAACATTAATGATTTTTTTTTTTTTTTTTTTTCAGAAAAAAAATGGACCGTTTTTTAGCATAAATTTAGCACATCCCTTCAAATCGACATCAAAAAAATAGTGGTTTTCCCCGAGGTTAAACATTATGTTAAACATTTCAGGGTCATTGACTGAATGATTTTATTTTTACGCTCCATTTGAGGAGGGTGTACATTTTTCATGCATTAATTTTGAGTTATGGCTTTATAGAACCAGATCAAACCGAATAGCAATGGGAAAGGAGACAGTTGCAGGTGGAGCAGACTGGCGGAAAGGGAAAGCTTTGAGAACTTTCTTTCTGGAGAAAAGTAATTCCTGATTACGTTTAAAGGTTTGATTTTTAAAAAAAAAAGTTCCCCTCCCCCGAATTCAAACTGTGTTTTGCTATCACTAAAATATAAAAATATTGATTTTGAAAAAACAATTGCATTTTTCCCATTTTCTTTTGGGTGCCTTTTAAACATTGTTGAAATTTAGATTTTGCTATGAATCACAGCAGATTTTTTCTTGGGTGAGCCAGAAATTTTTTCAAAAATGCTCCCCTTTGAAAAACAATGAGGGAAAAGTTTCCAAAAGGAAGAGAGGTCAGTGAGGTGCCATGTTTAGCTGTTTTATTAAATTTTAAATAAACGGGTTAAATGGTTTTGTTTTGTTCTTCATAGGATCAGTTGGAAAGAATATTCCCAAAATGCTTTCATTTTTCAAGAGGGTATGAATACATGGTTTAGGACCGTCAACACAAGTTTCAACAGTAATCACACTGAAAGAATTTTAAGGGGGACATTTCTATTTGTAATAAATAAGAGAGAACAGGTGGATCTGTTTATTTTTAATCTAGAGGGTCGGCCCCCCCCCCCACTTTGTTAACCTATTTTTTTTTGTTTTTTTTAAACAGCTAGACATGCCAAAGGAGTATATTCTGGAAAACATTCGTGCCATTGTAAAAGATGTGGCAAGTCATAAACCAGCAGAATTTGGTCAGTAACTTATGTATTAAGTGATTTTATTTATTGTCCTAACCACCTCACAAATTCTGATTCTAATCATGTTCTTTTTTTGCAAATGCCTAGGACTCCTTTTGATAATTTAAAAATTATACAACTATGACTGCATGTCCATGTTCTGTAAAAGTAGATTAAACATCGGCTGTTAGGTGGAACTACCTTTATATTCTCTGACTTGAATAAATGTTTTGTGTCTTTGCTTTTTTTCTTCCAGGTCCTTTTATTGAGCGAGCAATTGTATGCAGTAGGTCAAGTGAGGGTTTGCACATTAAAATCGAAGAATTATTACCACAGGAAGAGAAAAAGGCATGACATTTTTGCTTTGTACATATTTGCATTGCATAAAACATTTAGATTGTAATAAAATGGTAAATGTGGTATTGTCTAACTGTGTGGTTTTATTCTTAAGTCAGTTTATACAGTAGCATGTTTTGGTTATGGAAGCAACACAGTTAATGGCCCATTGTGGTCCATAAGGATGCCCTGTTGCAAAGGATTCCAGCCACATTGAGCATCATAAGGGAGATCCATTTGTGACCTAATTGCATATGGTTACAAATTCCTCCCTCGGATATATTTTGATGATCATTTATTCAGTTTATGTCATTGCTACCATTGATGCTTTGTCCAAACCAACTTATAGAAAAAACATTCATCAAAGAACCACAATCATTCATAATATCCACTTCACTGGGAAGATCGCGTCCTTAGCTGAAGGCTTTCTTTGGTGGGGTTAAGGATTCACTTAAGTAATTATCGTCCAGGAACACATTTGCGGGCCTAGAAAACAAAATGCTTACCTTCTCGGGACACACCATGACCTATACACTAACATACTACAGTGGACAGTAGAAACGCTCGCTTCGGGCGTGACCAACAGAAACTTGGCGAATAACAGCTCAGATTGAATAGCAATGTAGCAGTAACACGTTCTCCGTTGTTTTCCGTATCATTTAATCAAAATAACCTTGGAGGAAGTGGCTGGTCAACAGAAACAAAGGACAGGCTTGCTGCAGTAGCCATTGATGTAAATTACAAGAAATTCCACTTGACATTATGAAACATTGGTAGTATCTTAGGAATAGAGCACTCCTAGGAGCAATCATGATGTGTAGGATAGAAAAGCGTTACTTTAATGGGAAGAGATTTGAAAACACCCAGTTTGAACAATATAGAATGGGCGATTGCCTTTTGACAAGCTGTTAGAATTATTTTAAGTTGACAATGACTTTTCCCAATCAAGTTGGGTGGGTGAACAAGATTTTTTCTTGTTTTGTTCTTGAATTGAGGCAGAGCAATCCGAGCAAGGACCCTCCGGGATAAATGCAGTATAAAAGACGGTGCTGCACGTGACCCAGGACCCCCCCCCCTCCTTATTGAGCACTGATATTGACGTATTTTAGTAAGTAGTCTAAACATCTTATTTAATAATATAATCTAGACTGCGAACGAGCACACAACAAAATGTTGTGAGGTTACGAAAATGAGAATCTTGCATGATTACGCGAACTAACTAGCCTAGATGTGTAGGAAGTCTTCCTGCTATTGTTTCCTAACAATCAGACAACTAAAATCTGAAGTGAATACCAGCCATGATCAGGGTGTTATTGATACATGGACCACAGACAAGAATAGTACATGAAGCTCCAGACCTAAAGAAAGGAACTAGCCTACCGCAAAAACCTTTGCGCAAGAGCAGGCTCCCTGCCTAATGAGTGTTCCTACACACGCACCGTCAAAACCGTAGAGCTGATGAGACCCAAAAGGTTGTCTTGTAGTCCCAACTAGTAATGTTCCTTATCATGAAAAGTGGGTCAACACATAGAGGTGGCTAGAGCAAGGGATCACTTCTGCCTCATACTCAAAAACGTGACTTTTTCTACTTGCCTAGAGCTCTCAGGTCATGTGTCTCCAATGAACTCTCTTTAAAGAGCAGAGCTCGATGAGAAGCTCGTGTGTAAACATATGCTACGATAGTCAGATGTGTGTTGCATCCACTCCTGGACTTCTATATATAGTGTTCAGTGTTTCGCAAGTCTGATTTCACTACTGGCCCAACATCCTGAGCCTCGATACGTAGATTGTAATTGAATGGATTAACTGGTTCTAATTGACTTCGTATTTTGTGGGAACTCGCACCTTCTCTTTTTTCTTAACATTGAGGCACGTTTCATGACTGATGTTGTTCGTTCGTAGGAGCGCTGCGTGGACTGGTATCTGCGTCGGAGTCGTCTGTATGTCACTCGTGTCCCCTG
This sequence comes from Cyprinus carpio, assembly GCF_018340385.1. Taxonomy (NCBI): domain Eukaryota; kingdom Metazoa; phylum Chordata; class Actinopteri; order Cypriniformes; family Cyprinidae; genus Cyprinus; species Cyprinus carpio. Next base: position 22,417,464 of record NC_056576.1, read on the forward strand.
GATGCTTCCACACGTAACGCTAACGACCGACAGGCAGACTTCAAGCTCCAGGCCGCTGTTGATTGATTTGACGCTCCGCCAAGGATGATACGCACTAATTCACATTCAAGTTAACGCCATTCTATTTCTTAGCATTTTGGATCAACCACAGTTTCTAAAGTGACATAGGGGTCTGTTTGGAAACTTCAACGTTTTAATTGGATTACAGCACCAGCCTTGCCCGGAGCACAGGTTGGTGTTTCTTTTTTCGCTAATGTAATTTTTCTGAATTAATTGGTAATAAAATATCGTTGACAATATAGATAAAATTCGCAGATCAGCTCGCATGCTTTTTTTTTTTTCCAACTGTAAGCTGCAATAAAATAGATTTACAAATCTGGATAAATCAGTTTCTCCCATAGGTGCGCGCAGAAATATGCGATAAAAAACCCCCCATGCGCAATAGACAGTCCTATAATATTAAATAACTGTATGACCATGATGTCTCATGTTGTTTATGAAACAGCGCTGGCATCCTGGATCTGTTATCTTGATCTTCCCACATCAACTTGATACATTTGCATAAATTCGCTATAACTCACTAGCTAGTGGTTATTATTGAGAAGTTGTTTGACAGTAAACATGATTGCCATTGTTTCTCAAGATATACGTGTATTTCTTGAGGGAAGCATGATTTCTTTGAGAAGTAAAACTTCATAACACATCATAAGTTAACTTCATCTTCACAAGAGTTTCTGGACCATGTTTTCACGATTACCTGCTTGTAATCTAATGCAATTTTTTTAAAGTAAATTTTTATATTAAATATTTCTTTTCAGATGTGCCTGATTTTTAAATGTTGTTTAACTGCATAAACATTGTATTTAAATATTTAACTGTCTTTCAGTCATTATTCCCATCTGTATTTGTGTTAACATGGTAAATTAATGTCAAACCTGTAAAACTGAGCACGATTATAACATGCTGACATCCTTTACTCTTTACAGCCTTTGGGGGTCAACTGTTAATTTCATTAATGAACCTTCTAACAATCTTTAGTGTTCTTTCACATTGGGCACCAAAAGGGCATTTATGAATGTCCAAACTTGCCGACCACATGCTTGCCATGCTGTGACATTTGTCCACAAGTAGCCTAGTCATGAACTTGTCAGTTAGCCTGCAAGTGAAAGCAAATGTATCGATCCTTTTCCACTCTTGTTCACCTCATTTTCTTCATCCACAGAGCATGTGTCCATCAAGGCTCATGTTTGCGGTACGTACCCATTCCTTTTCTATTTTCATTCCTTTTTAATCAGATTAATGTACTGTGTTGAGATCTGGGGCTTTAAGCAATAATCCTGGCCCATTTATGCAAGACATTGTGTTGTTAATTATTTAAAGGCCCATTATCAGCACTGGCATTGAAAGGATTCACCTGATAAAGTATCAGTCAGAATAGGTCTCACAGTCACTCCAGATGTATTTGAGGAGAAGTGCCTCATAAATAATGAATGCGCTGACGGCTGACCTTGTGAATGGTAAAGAGGATGAGAGATGGTTTAGAATCAGGAAAACTCTGGCCCTCGAAGTCCACTTTCCTGGAGATTTTCGCTCCAACCATAATCAAAACACACCTGAACAAACTAATCGACTCTTCAGGATTGCTAGAAAGTTACTTGCAGTTGAGTTTGATCAAGGTTGGAGGTAACTCTGCAGGAACCTGGATTTCGAGGGCTGGCCAGAGTTGAGAACCCCTGTCTAGATTATGTATCTTGAGAAATGGAAAGAAACCTATATTAAGGTGTCTCTTCTACAGCTCAGTGCAAATTGCAAGGCAACTCTCAGATTCCCATGGGTTTTGTGGTTGTGGATGATGAGACTTTTGCAGAACTAATGGTTTGGATGTTAAGGTGTGGTGGTAATTGCAGGAATAGTGACATTGTAAGTGCACAGAAACACTTTCTTGTAGAACCAACCTCATGGAACTGTGGTGCACAACAGTTTTCTTTGTGGTTTAATGGGAGTATGACACCTCTCTGTCGCTGCTATTGTGTATTACAGTAATTAAAAGTAGTGTAACACAGCAGCAGGATTTCTTCCTTCGCTCCCTGAGAACTGGAAATGGAAGTGAATGGTATGTGTGCATTATTCTCATACATAGCTCTTCATGGGATTCAGAGGCTTTGTGGGGAAAAGGGGGAGAGGGTTGGGAAGACGAGGTGGACAGGTGGAGACATGCTGGAGGGAGTCGGGAAGAGCTCTTTGGAGTTCAAAAGAAAAGTCCAGCCAAAACACCTGGACAAGGAGCAAAAGATTTGGAAAAAGAGAGCATTTAAGTAGCAATTATGACTCCAAACTCTTTTCAGAAGTTATAAGCATAATCAAAGCACTAGTTAAGATATCAAGTGAATGGTTCAATCCAGTCAAAACTTGGTATACAAAAAAAAAAAAGAAATTGGGGGTTTCTTGGTGTACTTACACTCTCACTTTCTGTGAATCTGGTATTTATAATACATTATAAGAGTATTCTTAGAGGCGTTATAAATATGCATACTGTACATATCTAAAAAAAACATATATTAATATATCAACTCATGGTTAATAACACATTTTAATGCATTAAGTATTTACTTTTTTGTGGTTAAGCCTTTAAGATATATTTAAACACAATGACACATGCATCAACTTACTTACATGGATTTATTATTTCCCATAGTTATAATGTATTATAAGCTCATATCATTGCCATTTGTTAACTTGTACTTTACTTTAAAGCAACAGACACTTATGAACATATAATGAAAATAAAAATGATATTTTTTCTTAAAAGCCATAAGATCAATACTGATCGATTATGTGTAATATTGTACATTTGATTTACTAATTTATCGTAATATCAGTAGATCTGTACAGTATCGTAATAATATTTGTATAAGATAAATACATTAATTCTAAATCCATTGTAAATTAAGGATTTAATGTTTTATAGTGTTATAAAAAATCATAAAAGTTATAACTACAAATATAGGTTTTTAATGAAACATTATAATTGTTGTTATGATTATTTATGAGATGAAACAACATATTATAAGTTATATATATAATGCATTATGCATTTATTATAATGCCTTAAGAATACCCTTGCAATGTGTTATAAAAATGGGCTTCATGGAAAGTGTTAACGAAATATTAATAAGAGATTTTAATTCTCTTATACAGCTTTCTTCAGATTGCTAATTATGTGTTTTGTGTTAACTTTTTAACCCTTTGTTTGATGACAATGAAGGAAAGTGAAGGTACACAGTGCCATTCAAATGATGCGGTCAGTATAATTTTTGTTTGGAAGAAATACATTAATTCAGCATAAATGGCTTCTTGAGAACTTAGTCAGCATATTAGGATGATTTCTGAAGAATCATATGACACTAATCACTAGAGTAATGACTGATGAAAATTAAGCTTTGCTAACACAGGAATAAATTACATTTTAAAATATATTAAGACAGAAAACAATTATTTCATGTTGTAATAATATTTCACAAAATTACAGTCTTATCTGTATTTTTAATTAAAAAAAGAAAAAAAAGCAGCCTTATTGAGCACAAGAGACTTTTTTAATAACAAACATTTATTGGGCCCAAACATTTGAATAGTAGAGTATATTGATTTTTTTTTGTTATTGTTGCTTTTTTTATGGTGGCGGAAAGAAACCGTTTGTCATGTGTAACAGTGACATGAACATGTTTATGTAATTATTTTTATGTGACATTAGTGTGAGCATGTAAATGTAATTTGAAGAGCCTGTTGAGAGTATTTTCTCTACACCATATTTTAGTTCTATCATTATTTATGACTCTACTACTTCAGCCTTCAGCGTTTTGAAAAACAGTGTTGAATACAACTGAACTAAAACAGTAGATGAAATGACAGATGCGGGGACTTCTCAAGAGTGTTAATTTTCGTCTTAGCAGACACTGGTAGAAAACAGCAGTTTTCTACTGTGAAGAGTCCTTGCAATGAATACAGTATAAAGATTAATGAGAGCCAGTGCAATAGCGCTCACCCTTTCCATTCAGCAGCACATTCTGAAATAAGGTACAACACCACATCTAAACATATCACTCGTGCCCTGGGCTCAAATTCCTTGCTTTGCAAGTAGTCTGCATCTAAGCATATCGAAATGTAGGGCAACTCAAGAATAGAATTGACTAGCAGAGAAATGGCACAAATTTTGCTTGTTTGACTGGTTTAAAAGAAATATTTAGCTAATTTTTAACGGCTATAATTTATCTGGAGAACAAATAGAAAGTATGGGAGTGAAATTAATGTTAACAGTTGAACAATTTGGTAATGTAACGCTACTAAGTCTTTGCAACGTTACTTGTAACTTCAAAATATGATTGCACTGGTATATCCTGTAGTTAAAGGACGAGGAAAGAATACAGTATTACTATCATTTAGAGAGTGAGTACGGTAGTAGGTATGAGCCGTCTCAAAGTACGTCGTAAGTAGATGTTCCGCCTTACTGGTGCTTTCATGCCACCCACGATGTCTTTCAGTATGATAGGGTCATGATATAAGAGGATAACGCCCTGGGCTCATGAGCTCAAGGCAGATGGGGTCCTCCACCATTTTAACCTCATTAGCCTGTTTTTCTTACAGCGGGTTTCATTTAATACTGGCCTGTTTTATACTTTAAATTGCACCTGAATCTGACAGTGGAACCACTACTCACAGATTGTACATGGACAATGCATGACCCATCATAGAACGATATCCTGTTGCAGAAACACAACTTTCTGGGAGTAACAGACATTTGGGGCGGCAGCAGAGTGTCTATTCATGTTCGTTAAGAGCGAGGGTTCCATATGCTTCCTGGTGTGAATTACTTCACGTGGGCTTTATGTGTAATCCTGCAGTCCTTTAGGTACCAAATTGGCTTTGACCCCTTTCTGGCCCACTGAACACATACGATTTTGCCCCACTGATTGAGCTAAACAGCAATATGACAAAGCAGTTGGGTAAAGAGCATGCAGGGATGTTTTGAAAGTGGCTTAGCATCTTTAAATTCCTGATCCAGGATTTCCTAGATGCTCAACAGAGAACAGATTTTGATTGGCTCTTCAGCATGCACACAGATACTTGCTTAAAAGCAATACCCTGCTTGACTGATAGACAACACTCCAAACAGGCTGAACTGTCTGAAACCTCCGCAAACAGCTAGTTCTGGCTCGACCATTTCTGAGTTGTTTGTCTGGAGGTCATCACCTTTTGTTCCTCAGTTCATTCCGAGTGATTATCTTACAGCTCTAAGTTGAAGCGTGTTTGCATCTTGTCTAACGCTGTAGACAGATTGCTAGTTTTAAATGGTGTGCATTCTTAAACATAACCTTATAGGAACAACTAACTTTTGTCTAATGTTTATGTTATTAATGTGGTAATGAACTGTTTCTCCAAGCAGCTTTTCTCTCTTTCTCTGCCTACTAAAAGGTTAAAAGGGAGGCACATTTCATCTTTTTATAGGGCCGTGACGGGAAAAACAAAAGTTTTTTGTTTCTAAACTGGTTTTTTTGTTTTAAAAAAAAAAAACCCTTTATAATCATAAAGTGGGTTGCTTTTTTGATGACCGGGGGAAAAGGGGGTTTCCCCCTTTCCAAACCATTTGGGAAAAGCACTGTTTTTTAAAGGGATTTTTTCCCCCCAAAAATTTAAATCTGCATCATTTGTTTCCCCTTTCCCTGCTGTTCGGGAACCTGAACAAAAAACCAAAAAAAAAAAAAACCTGAACTTCCCTTCATACAGGTGAAAAATGTGGACAAAATCCCCTTTTTTTTGGGGGTGCCTTCCCTTTAAGATTTGCCAAGTATAGCCCCCTTTTCACACCCCACGTTGGATTTCCCCTTCTTGTGAACGCAAACCCCCCCCAGGGTTTTGATCCCCGAGTTAGGGACCTAATTTTTAAAATTGAGTTCGTGTGAACAAAAGCCAAACCAATGCCGTAAAGGGTGTGTCGTAAATGATCAAAATCACCAAAACAAATGATCCCCGGGGCAAACCGGGCACATAAATTTATGGTTTTTTTCCCCGGGAATTTTTTGTGGAAAAAGGCTTTTTGGGGAGGGGAAAACTGAACCCCTTCAGAAATTTAAAGAGAATGTCTTTTTCCTGAAAATTAAAATTTCCGGGGTTTAAATTGAAAAATTTTAATTGAGGTAGAAAAATTTATTAAACATTTTTTGTTCAGTTCTTTTTGAATGCAAGGAGAAATTTATTCCAAACTAAATTTTAAGTTTGGAAAATTTTTTTAAGTGGGTTTAAAAACAATGTTTTTTAAAATTTATAAAGGGAAAGGGGAAAAAAACGGATTGAGGGAGGAAATAGATAAAATTTTTTTTCTGTGTTTTAATAAGCAAAAAGTTTTAAAGGGTTTTATATTTTACCCTTTGGGTTTTTCCCCAATTAAAATTTTTTCTTTCCCAACTAGGGGTTTAGTTTTATTTGATGTTGTGAAAAAAAGAAGACTAAAAAACTCCCGAGTTTACTACCCCGTCCTCTTTACTTTAATTTCAGGGTGCTTTGGCCCAAAATCAAAACCCTGGCCCCTCAGAAAAATTCAAGTTCCAAAACGATTTATTCTGACATTTAGGACAAAACCTTTATACCTAAAGTTTTTTCCCCGATTATCCACCACAGGGTGGGGCTTTTGGGAAAGGAAACTACTGTTTTTCAGATGAAATTTAAAAGGGAAGGGGGCTGTCGCAGACTGCAGACAGGGGCGTAAACCCTTTAAATGGGGGGGAATTGACAAAAGGCCTTTTCTTTTTAATTTTTCCAAAAAACCCCCAGAACCACGCGGATTCAAAACGAGATTTTTTTCGGGCTGCGTTCCCCAAACCGCAACCCCTTTTAAATTTGGCACTTAATTTTCAATAAGAAAAATTTAACCCCGGGGATAAAAAGTACTACCCACACCTTAATGCTATTTGTTTATGAAACCTTAATTCATTTTGGGTATCACATCCCTTGTTTTTATCTGTGACCTACAAAATTTAAAAAAAAGCGAAAAACCTTTAAAAAATATGATGACAAATTTTTTAAAAAATTTTTTTGTTTTCCCTTTATAAAGAAGAATTTTTAGTATAGGGCCAAAAACTGGTTAATTTTTAATTTTTTTTATTTTTAAATCCACTAAAGTTATTTTTTTTTTAAAAAGAATTAGAAAACCCAAAAAACGTTTTCTCTAGAATATTTTTCAAATTTTTTATGTGAATTGTTTCTTGTATAGTCTCTTTACTACTATGATGAAACACGTTTTTTTTATTTACTGTGTTATGGCGTTATGATGTTATGTAGATACACACCGTTACATGATCTTTGATGTAATAAGTCGGCATATAATAATAAAAAAGATGGTACAGGTGCACTACCACATCACAGCATCACTAACTCAACAGTCCAGTACAGTCTCTTCCTCAGCCACTCTGCAATATCTGCACAAACTAAACGTCGAACAGCTGCTCAAGATCTCACCGTTGTGAGAAGATTGTTGATTTTATACTCTAAAAATGTAAGTATCACTACTCAAAAAAATTACCATTACCCTCATAATGAATTGCATCTTTTGCTCACCCCAACACTTACATGCACAACAATGATAAATGCCAACCAATAATTATATACATTTTTTTTCCTTAAAATTACATTTTAGTAAAAGAAGCTTAAATGTATTTTCTGTCGTCGATATAGCTATACATGAATATGTCACTAATGGCAGTTGATGTGAATACATCAGTTTTCAGTCAAGCCAATTTTAATACATTAATCGATCAAATATTTATATTTTATTTACTGAAAACAACGAAAACATGTCTAACTGATTGGAAAAGAATGGATAACATGTTGCTCACAATAAATACGACATGTACAAGGCACACACATGATAACAAAGCTTCTTTCAAACTAAACTGTTCTAACAATCATGTATTTTACAGACGGTGAAACCAACATCTTCACCGATAAAGGTGCCTAGCAACACAGCTGAGAACAGTCTGCTGCTGCGCTGTGCTTCACAATCTCACTCTTCTCAACACGGGATGTCGTTTGAGCAACAGGATGAGGGAGAAGACCTTGATGACGGCTCACTGAACACAAACCTTTGAAACGAGCAGAAGAACACATGAGGGACAATCTGCCTGCTGCTGTGTCTGCTCCCAAACAATCGTGTGCTGCTCTCCATGAGCAACCACTGACCTGGAAAATTACACAGAGTTTACAAGTACAGGCATTGATTTATTACTTTGTAGTGTGCTAAACCACTGAACTGGTTCAACCTGTGCTTGAGCACGGCTCTTTTCTCCAGGTTGATCAGAGGATTGTAGGCCTCTGTAATAAGAGCACTGTCAATCACTCAGAGGGCCTGTTTCATGTCTGTTAAATGTGCTTATTGCAATACTTATTAAAGACTATCCGGTCAGATGAAAATAGACAATTAGTAATAGTCTTTAAGATGTATAAGCTGGTTTATGTAAATCCACTTTAAAAGAATGTACTTAATGGAGCTCCCCTGTTGTTATTCATTAAAACGTATTTTACAGCAACAATCACAAATTGCTAATTATGTAAGTAACAAACAGCTTTTATGGTTTAGATTAAGCCAGATCAGGCCATAGCTCAAGAGTCTTGTCTGTGAAACCGGAGAGATAGGCGTCTTTACACCTTTTGCTTATGTTGCTGATTTTACACCTTAGTTTTAAAAGATTATTAACTCCAAAATCAATAACACTGTATGAAAATAACTTGTACTCTTAAATTTAAATAATTATTTCGTGAAAAAATATATTCTCACCATTGTAATCATGTAATTCTTTCCAAGTTTAACGGCGGTTGGCATCAAGCTATTGGGGCAATACCGCTCTTCGTTCCCGGGAGTGATGGATCAGATAAATAGGTTTGCCTTACTAAAGGTACGCATCATCACATGTCCTACAGGAATATACAAACCTTACGATCAAATCCTGCCTAACCCCTGCTTTCCTTTCTAAAAAACGTAATCAATATTCTCCTCTGTGCCCCTACTGAAAGCAGAAACAACTTATCATTTATGCATCCGCGTGTGCTGTGAGATTCGACACTTAAAGTACGCCTCCTACTTAAGTTACGCCCTACTTTTCAAGTTCGCCCCTGTATTGCAGTCTCGACGTACACGCTTGACTGACAGGCCTCATTTCCTAAGGTCAACCTAAAGGCCTTCACACTGAGCGCGATGCGGGAAGAAAGTGGTCCCGAGGGAATGCGCTGGCGAATGGTGCGTTCACACTGAGCACAAAACCGATTGTGCGCCTTCTGCTAATCTCACACATGCACCATGCCATGGGGCAACTGACCAAGCAATGCATTTTTCTTCATGTAGTGTAATATGGATCTTCTAGGTCTACATCGGTCCATCAGTTCAATCTACAGCATTAAATTAAGATTATCTCACTTTGGTTCTCTTTCATCAGAAATACAAACCACCCATAATGCTTACAAGCATACATCTGGAAAAATCTAATTAAAGGTACAATTAGCATCAAGCTTATATCCAAAATGTATGTAATTATTAACGTTTTTGTCAAAAACAACTTTAAAAGTATCACGAGTGCTGTAATAATGTTGTCGATTGTGATCTAAATGGATTTGATTCCATAATGTGGAAGACATGGCACTCTTTGTATGTGTTATAATAGATATGAATGCTATCTGCTTGTCATGTGTCAGAAACATCCTTTATTATTAAAAAAAAATACTATGAGTCGCATAAAAACATACAGAAAAAATATATATGTCATAACCATATAGGTCTATTTTGCTTTCATATTTCATGTGGGTAGACAAATGTTTCTCTTTTTTTAATATACGGAAGGGCCAAGATATATACTATATGCTGATTGGACAGGTCCAGAGTGAACACGGTCTAACACTCAAGGGCTTCTTGGAAGAAAATGGGACTGTGCTCTTCAGATCCATAGACTGTAAAAAAAGATGGATGACGTGTCTCTGCTTCCTTCCACTATAGAAAAGTGAAGCCAAAGCATCTCAGTATCCGCTACCATCTTGAGTAAATGATGTCATTTGGAGCCAGAGTCTGGGCAAGTAGTGCTCTGAGGTAGAATGCTCGTGGTAAAAAAACTCCCCCGCCCCAAACTCCCGCAGACCCCCAATCCACCATAAACGCCACACCCCCCGCTTGATCACATCAAATTACTAAGTAAAAGCAAAACGTATCACAAAAACGTAACAATATGAATCAATATATAAGCATGATAAAAACCATTTTTCGGAAAATTGTATTGGAAGTGTAATTTATTTTTTTTATTTCGACCTCAAGTCCCATTTTGTTTACATGGAGAGGGCCGGGGCTTATGACCTGTAATGACAGACGGGACACCATTAGGCGACCAAAGAGCCCACAGCTTCACTTTTTCAGGACATGTGAGGCAAAACCCATTCAGATCACATAATTTAGTGGAGAATTAATAGAAATGCTGCCTTGTATAAAGAACAGTGGGACAATAAGTCAGGTTTTCTTAAATATCAACGATAACAAGAACTCAGCATCCACTCTCCTCTCTTGCAGGAAAAAAAATCCTCTACTTCTGTGTTTTTACGCTCGTGCTCAATACAGTCTTCTGAGCTTTTAGCATCACCGCTGGCCGACCTTTTGGGTAAAAAAAGCAGGTTGCTATGGCCACTTGATGTCATGCGTTGGACCTAATTGGACAGACCGTGTTTTCACTTGGCGCAAACTGAAAAGATTTTATCGGACTGGTTTGTAAAAAATGATTTCGTGATTTTGGTGTGCAAATGTTCGCGGGTCTATGGTAGCATCCATAGAAATCTATTGTTTTATTCCAGGCACGGCCATCGTGTCTGATATTCGCTTCGCGTTTTGCAGCTCAGGTGGGAAAAAGGCCTTAAAGTTTAATTGCTCCTAGTAAAGTCTTTTAATATGAAGAAGAGTGACAAGGTCACTCACATCATGTCAGGGATTCAGCATCTCCTTGTGGTTATTCGCACATACTCCAGACTTCACCTTTTGCTAGTGTTTCCGGCCGTGGTTTTTGAAATTGTGCTCCCTCTGTGAATTCCATGGGACAGCGGACGTGGGAGGTGAAGCAAACAGAGGTGGGGGAAAGAATGGTAGGCCTGAGGAAAGACAGCTAGATCTAGGCCTGTCTCTGGCTCCAGCCTTCATCCCACCCTCAAAGTGCCTAATTTTGGATCTTGCTCATGGTTTCCTGCTTCAGTGGCCACAAAACAAAGGCTTCACGTGTGGCCTGCCGCACAAGACGTCGGGACTGAGTTTGCACTTTGTTTTTGTTGGACAAAGAGATCTTCACACAATCGAATTACAGGTCTTGGCGAAAGTCCCAACTGATAACAATGTGGATTAACAAACACAAGCCTCAGCCAAGGAAACTATCTTCCCAACTTCCATGTTCTTTAGCAGCATGTGATATGAACTTTTAAAGGGAGGCAAAGTCCCCTGGCCGGTCAGGCCACAAATGAGTAGTTTTTATTAATCTGCATCGATTCAATACAGGCTGGAATTTATAAGAGTCATTTAGGCAATGATTGTAAGAAAACTTAGGGTTTGTGCATCCTTATCTTGATTATGCCTTGGAGTTTTATTACAAAGCTCCTTTTCAGATAGTGTTTGACATGGAAAACTCCTGCAGATGTGTTGCTGGTTTAAAGGGAAACCTTGGTGCTAGGTGTCCGTGGAAAATATCAATCCACCTCTTGAATGCCCCCGTTATACTCCGGTGCCATTTTTTTTAAATGGTGGGGAAAAATGTAGAAAGCAAACACATGGCAGGACTCTCGTGTCCAATTGCTCTATAGTCAAACTTTAAACTACTTTAATAATCAGGAACTGTCTTTTAAATATGAAAGACATCCATAATCAGCGATGCTAACATATGCACTAGCACCCACAGATTTATTTTTTTTAAAACATCTCAGAGCCAATTCATGTTACACAGTTTGTATGTGTCATTAAAATGGAACTTTTTAGGGTTTTTGGTTAAAAACATTGAGCGGAATGCATAATGTTGTTATAGGTTATTTGTGTTGTTTTGTGTAAATACTGTTGTAATAATGTTTTTCAGTGCTATACTGGAAAAAGTTGGTTTAAGCAGCTGAGCGTTTTTAGGAAAGTACAGCTGATACTTGACAAAACTGAGAACTTCGTTAGAGCTTTTGGATTGGTTTCAGATGTTTTTTTGAGCATCTGACAAGAATTTTATGGAGCGGTACATTGTCTATTGTTTGTTTTGTGTACTTTGTCTTTGCTGTTGTCGATTTGGTGTTGGCTTATATGTTCCCTTTTTTAAAGAAAGAGAGCTAGTGCAGTTAAGGCACATTTCTGAAAATAGTGAAATAATGCTACAAGAAACCTTGAGTGTATGTGCTATGTGTTATCCTTGATTTATATGATGCGCTGCCAGTTCAGCGAAATGGATTCTCTTATCACTCCAGGGGATTTATTTGAATATCAACAGAACGTATTGTGAAAATTACATTTTTAAATCACTGTTTTCTATTTTTTTCTGGGAATCTTGTACTACTTTTTCTTGATTCTTTGCTACAAAAGAACATTCAAAAGAAAACATCCTTTATTAAGAAATTAGAAAGCTTTTGTTACTGTTTTTTTTTCTTTCCAACTTTTATCATTCGTTTATTATCTACTTTAAAAGTATTCCGATCACCCATTTTGCCCACCCGTAAGTTCGCCGCACGACTGTTGTGTTTTCTGTAAAGTCAATTAGGTAGTTTTGTTTGTTTTAATGTGTGTATGTACAGTTTTCACATTGTGTATCTGTGCTAGACCAGACTCACCCATCGGAAGAAGACCCCAGGTGTGTTTACTTTATAGAGTTGGATCGAGAATTAAAAAAGACCGTGGGGGGTGTGTAAAGATTAACTCCATGGAGTAGGCGGGTTAAGTGATGTGTTTCCTAACGGGTAGTGACCTTTACACCCTGGCCCCTCTCGGTAGCGCCTCTAGTGTGGGTCGGGCCTCAAAAACGTTGACAGAGAAGTGTGTAATAAGGTGACTGTCCGTGAACTGCAGCAGAGGAACAAAGTTTTGAATCATTAGTGAAGTAATCAGGCTCCTTCTCTTTGTTGTGGTATTTGTACACTGCCCGTTCCCATTTTTATTTTTTTTTGGGGGCCCTCCCTTACCAGGTCATTGAATGCAAGCTGTTTCCTAACCTCCTTTTCATATTAAGATTCCTCCGATGGTTTCCTGGTTTTTGTCATTTTAAACTTTTCAAGATTAGGAACTTATTTGCCTCAGGCTTACACGAGCTTGTCCTTTACAAAAAAATGAAAAGGAGATCAAAGCTTGTCCTCAGCGAACTAGTCTGCCTTTTTTCAGGTTGTGCCTAGTTTTGGTTAACGTTAGAGGGTTTTTAGGCAGCAGCAGCCAGCGCCCGTCAGGCCCCGAAGCCCCTGCTCTCAGTGGTGTGTAGATGCTACAAACAAACCTGTATGTGATAATTAATGGAAAGCCAAAGCATCTGTTCGGGGTCGTCTGCCCATGCCTTCCCTTGTGGACACAGGGCATACTTTATCGTCTGCTGGAATAGCAGATGGCCTCCAACCCTTCTATTGAATCGAGTCAGCAAAGTGTGCTTACATTTGGCATGCAGGCGGGTGTAAACACGCCCTCGATTGTTCACTGCCCTCCACACACAGAGACCAGAGGGACATCATTAATCTATCATTCCAAAGCCCCGCCCATCGACAGCAAGCTTAGTTCAACAGCCAAACACACTAAAGGGCGTTTCCACCGCTGGAACTTTACCCAGGAGCTAGGGACTTTGGGCTGTACTCGGTGTGTTTCCACTGCAGGAACCAGGATCTAAATAAAGTTCCGGTTAGAAAAATGCCCCTCAGAAAGTCCCTGCTCGCGAGGTAGCACTTTTTCAAAGTTCCGGATTTCAACCACCATTTATTCTGATCTTTTTCAAAATATTACTGTTATTGTGTCATGAAATGTTGTTTTAAAAGTATTTCAGGTGAGAATGTAGTTGTTTAAAACTCATATCTGCGGTTTATGTTATAAAGACAGCGCCTATTTAAAATGTGTTTCTCCGATTTTGGAGACGATCAGCTCCACGCGATCAGCGGGAGCTCGGTGCTCATGTTTCCGCATAGAGCAGTCTCAGCTTGGCTAGTCCTTCTGACATTTGCCGCTGGCTCTGATATCTCTTTAGTGGATAAACATAAAATATAATTCGTTTTGGGTAAATCTAACAGGTAATCTTTGGTCTTTATTCAATTTATCTATATGTTAAAATGAAAATAGAGGAAATTGATATAATATTTCATTTCATTGTAATGGCTGTATATATACACATTCCCTGAACGAAGTACATTTCTGTGGCTATTATTATGTTTAAATGAAAACTGACTGATGTTATCAAGTTATCAAGCTGCTGTTTGCAGAATTACCGGACTTGTGTCGTTTCGTCCGCGGGAGATCACACTCCCGAGTCGACGTCTAAAGGCCGAACTACCGAGGATGCAAGTCCGAAATTTGCGTACTTTGTATTTAGAAACACGCTCAGGCTTATGTCACCAGACTATTGTCTAATCTTCACAGTACTTTAGACCGCAGTGGAAATGCAGAAAGCAACAAGTCTGGGGGGAAATAGTTCCTAGGGGAAAAAAGTTCCAGGTACAATTGTTCCGGGTAATTTCGGCGGAAACGTGACATAGGCTGTGTTTCCCCCCATTTTTTACACTTCCATAGGGTAGTGAAAATAACAGGCTGGAAATTTTTTACACCTGGTGTTAATGTCCTCAGGTGATCAGATCACAGGTGCCAGAGACATTGCCCCCAATGCCGCTAAA